>NC_140258.1:1232420-1239838 GCF_949987555.1 Borostomias antarcticus
ATGATGATGATGTGTGATGCTGGGTGATGATGATGATGATGATGATGTGTGATGCTGGGTGATGATGATGATGATGATGATGATGATGATGATGTGTGATGCTGGGTGATGATGAAAATGATGGGTCTGGATGATGATGATGATGATGTGTGATGCTGGGTGATGATGATGATGATGATGATGATGATGATGTGTGATGCTGGGTGATGATGATGATGATGATGATGATGTGTGATGCTGGGTGATGATGATGATGATGATGATGATGTGTGATGCTGGGTGATGATGATGATGATGATGATGATGTGTGATGCTGGGTGATGATGATGATGATGATGATGATGATGTGTGATGCTGGGTGATGATGATGATGATGATGATGTGTGATGCTGGGTGATGATGAAGAGGGTCTCACCTTTCCCTTGCTGATGATGAAGAAGGTGTCTCCTCTGGCTCCCTGCCTGATGATGTACTCTCCATCTTCATAGTGCGTCTATCAGCAGAGAGAGAACAGAGGATATTAGTCATTCAGGTACTTCTTGAATGTGTGTGTGTGTGTGTGTGTGTGTGTGTGTGTGTGTGTGTGTGTGTGTGTGTGTGTGTGTGTGTGTGTGTGGGTGTGTGTGTGTGTGTGTGTGTGTGTGTGTGTGTGTAGTGTATGTATGTGTGTGTGTGTGTGTGTGTGTGTGTGTGTGGGTGTGTGTGTGTGTGTGTGTGTGTGTGTGCTCCACAGCATGTGAAGTGTGGATAATTGTGGAGAATTGTTCAAATTCAAATTAACATGCTAATGAAATGACTACAATAATGTCTGGCACATGCACAGACACTCACACCCAGTGGCACACACACACACACACACACACACACACACACACACACAGTCAATCAGATACACACAATTTTGATTTTTTATTGCTTATTTTCTATTTCTCCTTTACCATAACATACCATATATGTTCAGTCAGTTTTATTTTCTTAAAACCAACTACTAATAGTAACTACTACCTACCAACTACCTACTAATAAACCATGTTTTTATTCATTCATTCATTCTGTAAAGCAGTGTGCTACATTTGCTTGTATGAACATGTGCTATATGAATAAAATTTACTTTGACTTTGACTTTGACACACACACACACACACACTTTGACTTTGACACACACACACACACACACACACACACACACACACACTAGGTACTCTCTAGGGCTGCACATTTAGTCATGCATTAATCATAATTAATGGTGACCTCTACAATTAACTAATCACAAAAGGCCACAATTAATAATTCAGTTCTGCATTGAGTGTGCAGGGGACACGTGGACCAATCCTGGGTGTTTATGCTGTCTGACCAATCACGTGCTCCGACTGAGTGTGCTGTGAGCAACTTCCCTGATAGACAGGTAGCAGATACATACATTTCTCAAATGTGTGCACTGTTTTTATATATGAAGGTGGAACCACAAATAAGTATTTAAAATATGAAATATGAATCACACTTTATAAAACTGGTAGCTCAAATCAAGCAGCCTGATTGGTTCCTAGCCGTGGTATATTTCCCATACTGTACCTGACGTCTAATTCCTAATTGCACAATTTAGTGAATTGTCAAAAAAAAGCCAAAAGCTGTTGTATTTTTTACTCTGCAATTGGAAGTATGTCACTTTATGAAGTTTTGATATATTTTTTCAGGTGAGAACTATCAGACTGTCCACTAACAGCTGACTGCACTCTGGTATATCCGCTGGGTTTTGCCGTTTCTGAAACACATATACTGTGACTACGCAAGCAGTGTTATTGTTTTGGGTGATTATTCTTTTTCCAAGATAAATAGCAAGTTATACTCGGCTAGCTAAGTAGCCTACGTAAAATTACTTGCCATGAGTGTTATAAGTTTCGCAGTGGTAATTGTAACGGAAATATTTAAATTGTGTCCATTTCTTGAACTTTTGTGAGGCGCTATGGTGGGCCTGTGTTCATTGGCCACCAGCAGGCTGCCTGACACAATTCATCTAGTCTAACATTAGCTAGCTACAGTTTTGACAATGTAATTGTCATCTGATTGGCTATAAACCAATCTTTAATCATTTTGAGAGAGAATGGATAACTGTCCTAAAAGCTGTGTTAATGTTATTGATGTTAATTGGGCTAACGCTTAGGCTGTGCTAGGTAGGCAGTTGGCACTACTACAGTAACTATCCAAGCTCAAGTGAGCCATCTTACTACAGTAACTATCTAAGCTCAAGTGAGCCATCTTACTACAGTAACTATCTAAGCTAAAGTGAGCCATCTTACTACAGTAACTATCTAAGCTCAAGTTAGCCATCTTACTACAGTCACTATCTAAGCTAAAGTGAGCCATCTTACTACAGTAACTATCTAAGCTCAAGTGAGCCATCTTACTACAGTAACTATCTAAGCTCAAGTTAGCCATCTTACTACAGTCACTATCTAAGCTCAAGTGAACCATCTTACTACAGTAACTATCTAAGCTCAAGTTAGCCATCTTACTACAGTCACTATCTAAGCTCAAGTTAGCCATCTTACTACAGTAACTATCTCAGCTCAAGTTAGCCATCTTTATAGATTCTGTTTCTGGGGTGAATAACAAAACGATGGAGAAATCCTCCTGATCCTAACTCTCTGTCTGGGGGTAGGGAGGGTAACTAGCCCCCGTACTGGTCTCTCTGGGGGTAGGGAGGGTTACTAGACCCCGTACTGGTCTCTCTGGGGGTAGGGAGGGTTACTAGACCCCGTACTGGTCTCTCTGGGGGTAGGGAGGGTTACTAGACCCGTACTGGTCTCTCTGGGGGTAGGGAGGGTTACTAGACCCGTACTGGTCTCTCTGTCTGGGGGTAGGGAGGGTAACTAGCCCCCGTACTGGTCTCTCTGTCTGGGGGTAGGGAGGGTGACTAGACCCCCGTACTGGTCTCTCTGTCTGGGGGTAGGGAGGGTGACTAGACCCCCGTACTGGTCTCTCTGGGGGTAGGGAGGGTTACTAGACCCCCGTACTGGTCTCTCTGGGGGTAGGGAGGGTTACTAGACCCCGTACTGGTCTCTCTGTCTGGGGGTAGGGAGGGTTACTAGACCCCCGTACTGGTCTCTCTGTCTGGGGGTAGGGAGGGTTACTAGACCCCCGTACTGGTCTCTCTGTCTGGGGGTAGGGAGGGTGACTAGACCCCCGTACTGGTCTCTCTGGGGGTAGGGAGGGTTACTAGACCCCCGTACTGGTCTCTCTGTCTGGGGGTAGGGAGGGTGACTAGACCCCCGTACTGGTCTCTCTGTCTGGGGGTAGGGAGGGTTACTAGACCCCCGTACTGGTCTCTCTGTCTGGGGGTAGGGAGGGTTACTAGACCCCGTACTGGTCTCTCTGTCTGGGGGTAGGGAGGGTGACTAGACCCCCGTACTGGTCTCTCTGGGGGTAGGGAGGGTTACTAGACCCCCGTACTGGTCTCTCTGGGGGTAGGGAGGGTTACTAGACCCCCGTACTGGTCTCTCTGTCTGGGGGTAGGGAGGGTGACTAGACCCCGTACTGGTCTCTCTCTCTGGGGGTAGGGAGGGTGACTAGACCCCGTACTGGTCTCTCTGTCTGGGGGTAGGGAGGGTGACTAGACCCCCGTACTGGTCTCTCTGGGGGTAGGGAGGGTGACTAGACCCCCGTACTGGTCTCTCTGGGGGTAGGGAGGGTTACTAGACCCCCGTACTGGTCTCTCTGTCTGGGGGTAGGGAGGGTGACTAGACCCCGTACTGGTCTCTCTGGGGGTAGGGAGGGTTACTAGACCCCCGTACTGGTCTCTCTCTCTGGGGGTAGGGAGGGTTACTAGACCCCCGTACTGGTCTCTCTGGGGGTAGGGAGGGTGACTAGACCCCCGTACTGGTCTCTCTCTCTGGGGGTAGGGAGGGTGACTAGACCCCGTACTGGTCTCTCTGGGGGTAGGGAGGGTAACTAGCCCCCGTACTGGTCTCTCTGGGGGTAGGGAGGGTGACTAGACCCCGTACTGGTCTCTCTCTCTGGGGGTAGGGAGGGTGACTAGACCCCGTACTTGTCTCTCTGTCTGGGGGTAGGGAGGGTGACTAGACCCCCGTACTGGTCTCTCTGGGGGTAGGGAGGGTTACTAGACCCCGTACTGGTCTCTCTGGGGGTAGGGAGGGTTACTAGACCCCCGTACTGGTCTCTCTGTCTGGGGGTAGGGAGGGTGACTAGACCCCCGTACTGGTCTCTCTGTCTGGGGGTAGGGAGGGTGACTAGACCCCCGTACTGGTCTCTCTCTCTGGGGGTAGGGAGGGTTACTAGACCCCCGTACTGGTCTCTCTCTCTGGGGGTAGGGAGGGTGACTAGACCCCCGTACTGGTCTCTCTGTCTGGGGGTAGGGAGGGTGACTAGACCCCCGTACTGGTCTCTCTGTCTGGGGGTAGGGAGGGTGACTAGACCCCCGTACTGGTCTCTCTGTCTGGGGGTAGGGAGGGTGACTAGACCCCCGTACTGGTCTCTCTGTCTGGGGGTAGGGAGGGTGACTAGACCCCCGTACTGGTCTCTCTCTCTGGGGGTAGGGAGGGTTACTAGACCCCCATACTGGTCTCTCTCTCTGGGGGTAGGGAGGGTGACTAGACCCCCGTACTGGTCTCTCTGTCTGGGGGTAGGGAGGGTTACTAGACCCCCGTACTGGTCTCTCTGTCTGGGGGTAGGGAGGGTGACTAGACCCCCGTACTGGTCTCTCTGTCTGGGGGTAGGGAGGGTTACTAGACCCCCGTACTGGTCTCTCTGTCTGGGGGTAGGGAGGGTTACTAGACCCCCGTACTGGTCTCTCTCTCTGGGGGTAGGGAGGGTTACTAGACCCCGTACTGGTCTCTCTGTCTGGGGGTAGGGAGGGTGACTAGACCCCGTACTGGTCTCTCTGGGGGTAGGGAGGGTTACTAGACCCCGTACTGGTCTCTCTGTCTGGGGGTAGGGAGGGTAACTAGACCCCGTACTGGTCTTAATCTTTCTATCTATTTCTATTGCTCCCTCTGTTCCTGGTTCTCCAGCCCTCTTGACCTCCTCTTCTCCCCCTGGTCAGCTGATCAAGGCGCTGGAGCGTCTGCGGCGGAGGAGGAGGTGGAGGAGGAGAAGCAGCTGATCAAGGCGCTGGTGCGTCTGCGGCGGAGGAGGAGGTGGAGGAGGTGGAGGAGGAGAAGCTCCAACGCTCAGAGGAGGAATCAGCAGAGAGAACTGAAGGAGCAAGCCAGAGCAGGACATGGGAGATCACTGCTCTATACAGCCAGCTCAGGTAACGCCCCCCCTCTGCGTGTGTGTGTGTGTGAGAGAGAGAGAGAGAGAGAGAGAGAGAGAGAGAGAGAGAGAGAGAGAGAGAGAGAGAGAGAGAGAGATCAGAGTTCCATGATTGGTTCCTTGTTCATTTTGAGAAATCTGTTGGTGGTGAGTAACCTGTTCCAAATCCCATTATTTTGTTTTGTTTGACCAGTTAAACACTGTTACTGTCCATATGGGTTAGATTAGACTGAATCTGAGCATCATTTGTATGCACTGCAGGCTCTATGAATGTGGAACTGTGTGTGTTTCCCCAGGCTGAGATGATCAATAAGCAGGGCCAAGAAAAGTTTGATCATCATTGTATGTATTTATCAAAGACCAGTCTTTCAAACCATGGACCAAGGCAGGCCTAGACTTTATCGTAATATTATTTTTTATCTATAGACCACCCACCTTTCAGCATGACACACGGAAGGACACAGCGAGATCTTGCGTTGCTTGCGAAGCGTGCGTTACTTGCGTTTATGTAGTTTGCATCGACTATGAATCCGCCCTTACAGTACATTATGTACCTGTACTTGGAATGCGAAAAATTACAAAATGACAAATTTCCCATACCGAGTCCCTGACGTTCTAGAGGCGAAAATATTTATAGCTCAGCATTGTACCTAATGATTATGTATAAAGTATCATAATTTATCAGTCTGTATCCACATCTCTGTATTTCAGCATCAATTGATCATTTGGGTTGGCGATCCAGACAGATCATTAGTTTGGAGCTTTCATCTTTCAGTGTGAGATGATGCATAATTGGATGTTTTTGGTCCTGGCTGGACTGTATATGCAATTCAGCCTCTAATACCAAACCATGGCAGCAGAGTCGCAGCACAATGGGGGACAGAGAAAGAAAACAGATATCATTTCCAGTCTCTCTTCAAGGCAGGTTTGCCAGGTCCCAGGCAGCACTTCTGTTGCATAGTGGCCTGTTTGAGGCCCGAGATGGGAGCCATCTACTGTAGCTCTAGGTAAATATTAAACCGTTACGTTTGGCGTAGCATTACGATGATCATAACAGTCTACCTCCTCTATACCATCTGGTTCAAACCAATCATCCTGTCTTTTCAGAAAGGAAAACATTCAGCAGGTATTTGCTGAACAAAAACACCCAGCTCACCAGAATGTTCTTTCTTTCTAGTGATGGTGTATCACACACTAGGGAGCACCTAGACTGTTACTGTAGTTAAGAACACAGAGATTTGCATAATTAATCACTTAATCCTTACATGAACACTTCAAAGCAAACGCACACACAAACACACAGACGTGAAAAGCAACAGGCTACTAAAAGCCACAGCACATGCATACTGTATCTAAGAAAACATAAAACATATCTCTTCTGTTGTTCTAATCTAAAAATATATGGCAATCCATTACCGGCAAGGCTTTGAAACGTCCGTTGCCAGGCAGAGAGCAGTGGGTCTCATTAACATGGTTGTTATGTTTGTGCTGGCGAGGAGGCTCAACCCGACCATTATTCATTTCTAAACATAATGTCTTGTACTGTATTAGTCCTCGGTTGATGCTATGGCAACAGCCATGCTCTCAGTGGTTGTGTCTATGACGTTGTAATGTCATGGACGCCATCTCCCCCCCTCCAATGAACTGGATCAAAATGGTTCTTAACAAGAACCCTGGGATATGGTTATAGTAGTCCCCCAAGAACCCTGCGATATGGTTATAATAGTCCCCCCAAGAACCCTGCGATATGGTTATAATAGTCCCCCAAGAACCCTGCGATATGGTTATAATAGTCCCCCCAAGAACCCTGCGATATGGTTATAATAGTCCCCCAAGAACCCTGCGATATGGTTATAATAGTCCCCCAAGAACCCTGCGATATGGTTATAATAGTCCCCCCAAGAACCCTGCGATATGGTTATAATAGTCCCCCCAAGAACCCTGCGATATGGTTATAATAGTCCCCCCAAGAACCCTGCGATATGGTTATAATAGTCCCCCCAAAACACTGGGATATGGTTATAATAGTCCCCCCAAAACACTGGGATATGGTTATAATAGTCCCCCCAAAACACTGGGATATGGTTAAAATAGTCCCTTAATTCTCTATAGGAGTCTCAGAGAGGGTCCTGAGGTCTGTGTGTGGT
>NC_140258.1:1240038-1252538 GCF_949987555.1 Borostomias antarcticus
ATTGGTTGACTGGCTAACTAGCTGACTATCTGGCTGATTGGTTGACTGGCTAGCTGGCTGATTGGTTGACTGACAGGTTGATTAGCCGGCTGATTGGTTGACTGGCTGACTGGTAAACTGGTTGGCTCTTGTTGCTGTGTTTACTTGATGGCAATAAGCCAGCTACCCTCTGACTGGCCAGATAACCTCCTCACTATGGGAAACATGCAGTATGATCCCCCAAGCCCAGGACCAACTGAAAACCTTTGTTACAGTATGGAAAGTCCTTGATGTAATTACTTAATTATGTTATAATGAAAAAGCAATTACATGCTCTGGCTGTTAGTGTGTTGGGTTTAAATAGTGGTATGGAGGTAGGTGGTGGTGTGTGTGTGTGTGTGTGTGTGTGGGGGGGGGGGGGGGGGGGGGGGGCTTGCACTGAACCTGCTTGGTTTCAGCTGACAGAATCACTAACATATGCCCTTCCTGGACCTCACAGTATCTATCTAGACGCAGCTCAACACTTTAGGTAACAGTGACTAATGGTAACATGAGCCTCCCAGCATATGAGACAGGCCCAGTCAGACGCCACCCATGAGAAGAGATGATGAAGCGTTCCCCAGGTCCTGGAGTGGCTCCTTCACTGCTGCTGCTGTTAAGTGTCTGTGTGGTGTTTCTCTGGGAGAGATGGCTGGTGGCGCCTGGTCTATCTGCAGCTGAGAGGGGGAGGAGCGTTGGCTCTCTGGCCCTCTGTGTCTCTCTATGAGGGGAGAGCAGGGAGAGGATGGGGTCGGAGTGTGTCTCTCTATGAGGGGAGAGCAGGGAGAGGAGTGTGTCTCTCTATGAGGGGAGAGCAGGGAGAGGATGGGGAGTGTGTCTCTCTATGAGGGGAGAGCAGGGAGAGGATGGGGTCGGAGTGTGTCTCTCTATGAGGGGAGAGCAGGGAGAGGAGTGTGTCTCTCTATGAGGGGAGAGCAGGGAGAGGAGTGTGTCTCTCTATGAGGGGAGAGCAGGGAGAGGATGGGGAGTGTGTCTCTCTATGAGGGGAGAGCAGGGAGAGGAGTGTGTCTCTCTATGAGGGGAGAGCAGGGAGAGGATGGGGTCGGAGTGTGTCTCTCTATGAGGGGAGAGCAGGGAGAGGAGTGTGTCTCTCTATGAGGGGAGAGCAGGGAGAGGATGGGGAGTGTGTCTCTCTACGAGGGGAGAGCAGGGAGAGGATGGGGAGTGTGTCTCTCTACGAGGGGAGAGCAGGGAGAGGATGGGGTCGGAGTGTGTCTCTCTATGAGGGGAGAGCAGGGAGAGGAGTGTATCTCTGAATGTCAGGGTGACATGAACCAGGGGCGGATATAAGAAGATCATCCAAATAACACACTGTGTATACACACACACACGCACATATATAAACAGTATATATGTTACGGTCAATGTGAGAAAACGGGGAATGTGAGCTTTTCCCGGTTATTGCGCACATTCCCTGATCTCGCGGGGAATGTAGGAGAAACATGTGCATTTCTCACATCTCCCGGGTAATGTGCACATTCCCCGACCTTGCGGGAGATGTGAGAAATTGGTTAGTATTTCTCACATCTCCCGTACGGTCGGAGATTGTGCACATTAACCGGGAAATGCTTACAATTCCCGACCTTGCGGTAAATCTAGGAAAGCGCAACCGTATGCAAAACTTCTGCGCAGCCGGGTGGTGGGAGAGGGCTTATGTGACGCCTCAAAGGGCGTGCACCATAAGAGGCACGCATGGTAGTTGGGCTAACGTTACTGGCACACACCTGTGAGAGATTTTTCATCTTTTCGTCTGTCTTTCGGCTAGCTAACGTGTAGGGTTCCTTTGGAGGTTCCCACCTTCCTGTTGTTGCAATGTTCCTTTTGCGTTTGTTAACTTGATCACCAGTGTATCCTCCTAATACTACTTACACTGTGTGCAGCATAGGCTATATTACTGTTCAAGGTAGACCACAGACTGTTATTAACTGTAGGGAAGGACCGGGACGAATGAAACACTTTTTGGTTTGATCAGATTTACACAGAAATTAATAAAGATGGAGATTACATTTTTTGATGACAAACAACTTGTACATGTCCTTTACTAACCTATTAGTTGTAAGTTTCGTTCTGTGGTGTAACAGTTCAATTCAAGACGGCCGAGAACAGAAGATGTGCATCGTTTCTCTTGTCCCTGCCGTGCGGGGCGAGTGAAACAGAGGAGTGGGACGAGTGAAACAGTGAGATTGTTTTGCTTATTGTGTTGCGTAGCCTCGCGGCTTGTAGGCTAATTATCTTAACTTTCAACACATGTATAATTAGACCCAATTTAATGTTTCCATTAATGCAATTGATGCTATGTATTCGAAAACCATGGGCAAAATGTCAAGCGCCTCTCGTTCTAAGCGCACGAGCCCTCTCCCACCACCCGGCTGCGCAGAGGTTTTGCATACGGCTGGATTTTGCTAGATTTACCGCAAGGTCGGGAATTGTAAGCATTTCCCGGTTAATGTGCACAATCCCCGACCTTGCGGGAGATGTGAGAAATACTAACCAATTTCTCACATCTCCCGCAAGGTCGGGGAATGTGCACATTAACCGGGAGATGTGAGAAACGCACATGTTTCTCCTACATTCCCCGCGAGGTCGGGGAATGTGCGCAATAACCGGGAAAAGCTCACATTCCCCGTTTTCTCACATTGACCGTAACATATATACATATATATATGTTACGGTCAATGTGAGAAAACGGGGAATGTGAGCTTTTCCCGGTTATTGCGCACATTCCCCGACCTCGCGGGGAATGTAGGAGAAACATGTTCGTTTCTCACATCTCCCGGGTAATGTGCACATTCTCCGACCTTGCGGGAGATGTGAGAAATTGGTTAGTATTTCTCACATCTCCCGCAAGGTCGGGGATTGTGCACATTAACCGGGAAATGCTAGCAATTCCCGACCTTGCGGTAAATCTAGGAAAGCGCAACCGTATGCAAAACCTCTGCGCAGCCGGGTGGTGGGAGAGGGCTTATGTGACGCCTCAGAGGGCGTGCACCATAAGAGGCACCCACGGTAGTTGGGCTAACGTTACTGGCGCACACCTGTGAGAGATGTTTCGTCTTTCTTTCGGCTAGCTAACGTGTAGGGTTCCTTTGGAGGTTCCCACCTTCCTGTTGTTGGAATTTTCATTTTGCGTTTGTTAACTTGATCACCAGTGTAGGCCTATCCTCCTAATATTACTTACACTGTGTGCAGCATAGGCTATATTACTGTTCAAGGTAGACCACAGACTGTTATTAACTGTAGGGGAGGACCGGGACGAATGAAACACTTTTTGGTTTGATCAGATTTACACAGAAATTAATAAAGATGGAGATTACATTTTTTGATGATGACAAACAACTTGTACATGTCCTTTACTAACCTATTAGTTGTAAGTTTCGTTCTGTGGTGTAACAGTTCAATTCAAGACGGCCGAGAACAGAAGATGTGCATTGTTTCTCTTGTCCCTGCCGTGCGGGGCGAGTGAAACAGAGGAGTGGGACGAGTGAAACAGTGAGATTGTTTTGCTTATTGTGTTGCGTAGCCTCGCGGCTTGTAGGCTAATTATCTTAACTTTCAACACATGTATAATTAGACCCAATTTAATGTTTCCATTAATGCAATTGATGCTATGTATTCGAAAACCATGGGCAAAATGTCAAGCGCCTCTCGTTCTAAGCGCACGAGCCCTCTCCCACCACCCGGCTGCGCAGAGGTTTTGCATACGGTTGGACTTTGCTAGATTTACCGCAAGGTCGGGAATTGCTAGCATTTCCCGGTTAATGTGCACAATCTCCGATCGTACGGGAGATGTGAGAAATACTAACCAATTTCTCACATCTCCCGCAAGGTCGGAGAATGTGCACATTACCCGGGAGATGTGAGAAACGAACATGTTTCTCCTACATTCCCCGCGAGGTCGGGGAATGTGCGCAATAACCGGGAAAAGCTCACATTCCCCGTTTTCTCACATTGACCGTAACATATATACTGTTTAAGACGTGACGTGTACAGTTGGTGTCCAGTGGCCATCAATTTAACATAAAAAAGATACATTATAAATATAATATTAAATCACTCAACTCTTACCCTTCTTTTGACCCAGAAATATTTGTGTGCAAAGTATTAAATGAAGGGAGCTATTGAGATCTAACGTGTCAGTATGTCATTCAGTATAACTGCCCCGCTAAAAAAAAAAAGATTATATACTTATTATTAATATTATTATTAATATTACTATTAAAATGTAGAAATTCATCCTAAAAACAGAAATGAACACCACACTGTGTTAGTGTTGTAACAATATATAGAAAAATGGGCGACATACTGTATCTAAAAAATATTTAAAAACTTGAATAACTTTTGTCCTGAATTTTGCACTTCATCAATGTCATTCAGTATAACCACGGTAAAAAGCTATTTTAAGGTCTGGATCTAAAAAAAGCACCAAAAACAACATATTATATGTTGCTTGTAAGAATAATACTAGCCTATGAATTTTTTCTTTGACTGACTTGGTTCATCTGGGTGTGTGTGTGGAGGTGCTTGCGTTTTCTATCTGGGGACTGGCATGTCAACCCTCTCCCCTCTCAACCCTCTCAACCCTCTCCCCTCTCAACCCTCTCCCCTCTCAACCCTCTCCCCTCTCAACCCTCTCAACCCTCTCAACCCTCTCAACCCTCTCAACCCTCTCCCCTCTCAACCCTCTCCCCTCTCAACCCTCTCAACCCTCAACCCTCTCAACCCTCTCAACCCTCTCAACCCTCTCAACCCTCTCCCCTCTCAACCCTCTCCCCTCTCAACCCTCTCAACCCTCTCAACCTTCTCAACCCTCTCAACCCTCTCAACCCTCTCAACCTTCTCAACCCTCTCAACCCTCTCAACCCTCTCAACCCTCTCCCCTCTCAACCCTCTCCCCTCTCAACCCTCAACCCTCTCAACCTTCTCAACCCTCTCAACCCTCTCCCCTCTCAACCCTCTCCCCTCTCAACCCTCTCAACCCTCTCAACCCTCTCCCCTCTCAACCCTCTCAACCCTCTCAACCCTCTCAACCCTCTCCCCTCTCAACCCTCTCAACCCTCTCCCCTCTCAACCCTCTCAACCCTCTCCCCTCTCTCCCCTCTCAACCCTCTCAACCCTCTCAACCCTCTCAACCCTCTCCCCTCTCAACCCTCTCAACCCTCTCAACCCTCTCAACCCTCTCACCCCTCTCAACCCTCTCCCCTCTCAACCCTCTCAACCCTCTCCCCTCTCAACCCTCTCAACCCTCTCCCCTCTCAACCCTCTCAACCCTCTCAACCCTCTCAACCCTCTCCCCTCTCAACCCTCTCTCCCCTCTCAACCCTCTCAACCCTCTCAACCCTCTCAACCCTCTCAACCCTCTCCCCTCTCAACCCTCTCAACCCTCTCCCCTCTCAACCCTCTCAACCCTCTCAACCCTCTCCCCTCTCAACCCTCTCAACCCTCTCAACCCTCTCAACCCTCTCAACCCTCTCCCCTCTCAACCCTCTCAACCCTCTCAACCCTCTCAACCCTCTCTCCCCTCTCAACCCTCTCAACCCTCTCAACCCTCTCAACCTTCTCAACCCTCTCAACCCTCTCAACCCTCTCAACCCTCTCAACCCTCTCAACCTTCTCAACCCTCTCAACCCTCTCAACCCTCTCAACCCTCTCCCCTCTCAACCCTCTCCCCTCTCAACCCTCTCCCCTCTCAACCCTCTCCCCTCTCAACCCTCTCAACCCTCTCCCCTCTCAACCCTCTCCCCTCTCAACCCTCTCAACCCTCAACCCTCTCCCCTCTCAACCCTCTCAACCCTCTCAACCCTCTCCCCTCTCAACCCTCTCCCCTCTCAACCCTCTCCCCTCTCAACCCTCTCAACCCTCTCAACCCTCTCCCCTCTCAACCCTCTCAACCCTCTCAACCCTCTCCCCTCTCAACCCTCTCCCCTCTCAACCCTCTCAACCCTCTCCCCTCTCCCCTCTCAACCCTCTCAACCCTCTCCCCTCTCAACCCTCTCAACCCTCAACCCTGACTGACTTGGTTCATCTGGGTGTGTGTGGAGGTGCTTGCGTGTTCATCTGGGTGTGTGTGGAGGTGCTTGCGTGTTCTCTCTGGACTGGCATGTTTGAAAAGATGCAACACGGGAATGTCATGGTATTTGGCTCATGTATGAATGGCAAAAATCAGTCACGGCCTGGGTATGATTTCACAGTAATGTACAGGGATGTGTGTAAGGGCTTTTTCATACACAAACACACATGCACACACACACACACACACGCGTGCATGATCATGCACGCACACACACACACACACACACGTGCATGATCACGCACGCACACACACACACACACACACACACACACACACACACACACACACACACACACACACGCACAAACACACACTCACACACTCCACAACCTCTATTTCCCTCTTTGCTAAAGTTTCTCCACTCCTTCGGGAGAGAACTAATGTGTGAACTAACAGACAGATCAGGAAGTTTGAGTGAGACCAGCATGTTTAGAATAACCAGCAGCTCTTCACACACGCCGGTCTGCAGGAGAACACACCCTCTCAACCCTCTCAACCCTCTCAACCCTCTCAACCCTCTCAACCCTCTCAACCCTCTCTCCCCTCTCTCCCCTCTCAACCCTCTCAACCCTCTCAACCCTCTCTCCCCTCTCAACCCTCTCTCCCCTCTCAACCCTCTCAACCCTCTCACCCCTCTCAACCCTCTCAACCCTCTCAACCCTCTCCCCTCTCCCCTCTCAACCCTCTCAACCCTCTCAACCCTCTCCCCTCTCAACCCTCTCAACCCTCTCAACCCTCAACCCTCTCAACCCTCTCAACCCTCTCAACCCTCTCCCCTCTCTCCCCTCTCAACCCTCTCAACCCTCTCCCCTCTCAACCCTCTCCCCTCTCAACCCTCTCCCCTCTCAACCCTCTCAACCCTCTCAACCCTCTCAACCCTCTCCCCTCTCAACCCTCTCTCCCCTCTCAACCCTCTCTCCCCTCTCAACCCTCTCAACCCTCTCCCCTCTCAACCCTCTCAACCCTCTCAACCCTCTCAACCTTCTCAACCCTCTCAACCCTCTCTCCCCTCTCAACCCTCTCAACCCTCTCAACCCTCTCCCCTCTCACCCCTCTCACCCCTCTCTCCCCTCTCAACCCTCTCAACCCTCTCAACCCTCTCCCCTCTCAACCCTCTCAACCCTCTCAACCCTCTCCCCTCTCAACCCTCTCAACCCTCTCAACCCTCTCAACCCTCTCAACCCTCTCAACCCTCTCAACGGGATCAACAGAGCTGTCAGTTTCTAACCATATGACTTCTTGGTCCAAGTAAACTGAACTGTAACTGTGGTATTATTGTAACTGCGCTGTAACTGTGATATTATTGTTTTGAATATGAACATTCCATTAAATAGTCAGTACGTCTTAAATCGATACATGATTTGATAACAATGACTTCTGAACCACTGCTCTTCTAAACCACTGCTCTTCTAAACCACTGCTCTTCTAAACCACTGCTCTTCTAAACCACTGCTCTTCTAAACCACTGCTCTTCTAAACCACTGCTCTTCTAACACTCAGAACACAGTAAGATATTTCTGCAGAAAACTAAAGCTGAAGCATTAAGCATAAGAAAATGACATCTCTCTGGAACCAAGAGAAGCGAAACTATTTGACCAGTTACCTGGCAGATTTAATTACCCTGACAACCTGCTTTGTGGAAGACAGTACCGGCCTCAAGCAGCGTCTTCCATGCGTGCCGTTCCTCCAGAGGTCACCCTGTTTCAGAGCGCTCACAGAAGTCTGACTCCTAAAATAGACTGAGGCTGCATGAGGCTGGGAGGAAACATGAGGCTGGGAGGAAACATGAGGCTGAGAGGAAACATGAGGCTGAGAGGAAACATGAGGCTGAGAGGAAACATGAGGCTGGGAGGAAACATGAGGCTGGGAGGAAACATGAGGCTGAGAGGAAACATGAGGCTGGGAGGAAACATGAGGCTGGGAGGAAACATGAGGCTGGGAGGAAACATGAGGCTGGGAGGAAACATGAGGCTGAGAGGAAACATGAGGCTGAGAGGAAACATGAGGCTGAGAGGAAACATGAGGCTGGGAGGAAACATGAGGCTGGGAGGAAACATGAGGCTGGGAGGAAACATGAGGCTGAGAGGAAACATGAGGCTGGGAGGAAACATGAGGCTGGGAGGAAACATGAGGCTGGGAGGAAACATGAGGCTGGGAGGAAACATGAGGCTGGGAGGAAACATGAGGCTGAGGGAAACCCTAGTTTCCATGTGTTGTTTTATCTGGTCCTGACCAACATATGTCTGGTACTGACATCCCACTATCCCAGCAGGACAGAATA
Source organism: Borostomias antarcticus (assembly GCF_949987555.1). Lineage (NCBI taxonomy): Eukaryota > Metazoa > Chordata > Actinopteri > Stomiiformes > Stomiidae > Borostomias > Borostomias antarcticus. The sequence continues at coordinate 1,248,429 of NC_140258.1, forward strand.
GTGCTGGGAAAAGGTCCTGTCCTGTTCTGTCTTATTCTGTCCTGTTCTGTCTTATTCTGTCCTGTTCTGTCTTATTCTGTCCTGTTCTGTCTTATTCTGTCCTGTTCTGTCTTATTCTGTCCTGTTCTGTCTTATTCTGTCCTGTTCTGTCTTATTCTGTCCTGTTCTGTCTTATTCTGTCCTGTTCTGTCCTGTTCTGTCTTATTCTGTCCTGTTCTGTCTTATTCTGTCCTGTTCTGTCTTATTCTGTCCTGTTCTGTCTTATTCTGTCCTGTCCTGTCCTGTCCTGTCCTGCTCTACCCTGTCCTGTCCTGTCCTGTCCTGTCCTGTCCTGTCCTGTCCTGCTCTACCCTGTCCTGTCCTGTCCTGTCCTGTCCTGCTCTACCCTGTCCTGTCCTGTCCTGTCCTGTCCTGCTCTACCCTGTCCTGTTCTGCTCTACCCTGTCCTGTCCTGTCCTGCTCTACCCTGTCCTGTCCTGTCCTGTCCTGTCCTGTCCTGTCCTGTCCTGCTCTACCCTGTCCTGCCCTGTCCTGCTCTACCCTGTCCTGCTCTACCCTGTCCTGTCCTGTCCTGTCCTGCTCTACCCTGTCCTGTTCTGCTCTACCCTGTCCTGTCCTGTCCTGCTCTACCCTGTCCTGTCCTGTCCTGTCCTGCTCTACCCTGTCCTGTCCCAGACTGGAGCCTCTCATATTCCTGTAGAGGCCTGGGTGGTTCCCTGCCTCCTCCTTCACCTGCCAGCACACAGCCTTGTTCATCCAGAGAGCAGAGAGAGAGCAGAGAGAGAGCAGAGAGAGAGCAGAGAGAGAGCAGAGAGAGAGCAGAGAGCAGAGAGAGAGCAGAGAGAGAGCAGAGAGAGAGCAGAGAGAGCAGAGAGCAGAGAGCAGAGAGAGAGCAGAGAGAGAGCAGAGAGAGAGCAGAGAGCAGAGAGCAGAGAGAGAGCAGAGAGCAGAGAGCAGAGAGAGAGCAGAGAGCAGAGAGCAGAGAGCAGAGAGCAGAGAGCAGAGAGAGAGCAGAGAGAGAGCAGAGAGCAGAGAGCAGAGAGAGAGCAGAGAGCAGAGAGCAGAGAGCAGAGAGCAGAGAGCAGAGAGAGAGCAGAGAGCAGAGAGAGAGCAGAGAGAGAGCAGAGAGCAGAGAGCAGAGAGAGAGCAGAGAGCAGAGAGCAGAGAGCAGAGAGCAGAGAGCAGAGAGAGAGCAGAGAGCAGAGAGCAGAGAGAGAGCAGAGAGAGAGCAGAGAGCAGAGAGAGAGCAGAGAGCAGAGCAGAGAGAGAGCAGAGAGCAGAGAGAGAGCAGAGAGCAGAGAGAGAGCAGAGAGCAGAGAGAGAGCAGAGAGCAGAGAGCAGAGAGAGAGCAGAGAGCAGAGAGAGAGCAGAGAGAGAGCAGAGAGCAGAGAGAGAGCAGAGAGAGCAGAGAGCAGAGAGAGAGCAGAGAGAGAGCAGAGAGAGAGCAGAGAGAGAGCAGAGAGAGAGCAGAGAGCAGAGAGCAGAGAGCAGAGAGCAGAGAGAGAGCAGAGAGCAGAGAGAGAGCAGAGAGAGAGCAGAGAGCAGAGAGCAGAGAGAGAGCAGAGAGCAGAGAGAGAGCAGAGAGAGAGCAGAGAGCAGAGAGCAGAGAGAGAGCAGAGAGCAGAGAGAGAGCAGAGAGAGAGCAGAGAGCAGAGAGCAGAGCAGAGAGAGAGCAGAGAGCAGAGAGCAGAGAGAGAGCAGAGAGCAGAGAGAGAGCAGAGAGCAGAGAGAGAGCAGAGAGCAGAGAGCAGAGCAGAGAGAGAGCAGAGAGCAGAGAGCAGAGAGAGAGCAGAGAGCAGAGAGCAGAGAGCAGAGAGCAGAGAGCAGAGAGCAGAGAGCAGAGAGAGAGCAGAGAGCAGAGAGAGAGCAGAGAGAGAGCAGAGAGCAGAGAGCAGAGCAGAGAGAGAGCAGAGAGCAGAGAGCAGAGAGAGAGCAGAGAGCAGAGAGAGAGCAGAGAGCAGAGAGAGAGCAGAGAGCAGAGAGCAGAGCAGAGAGAGAGCAGAGAGCAGAGCAGAGAGAGAGCAGAGAGCAGAGAGCAGAGAGAGAGCAGAGAGCAGAGAGAGAGCAGAGAGCAGAGAGAGAGCAGAGAGCAGAGAGCAGAGAGCAGAGAGCAGAGCGAGAGCATCAGTGATTAATAGGCTGCGCGTCCTTCAGAAGGTGATGGGGAGGTCAATCAGAGGTCAACCAGAGGCAGTGACACACACAAAGAAATGATATGAGTGGAAACATAATAAACGACAAAAGTGTGACTTCTCTTTCATGAGATTGACTACATTAAAGAGATGAATAGAGTGAAAGACAAACAGACGGGCAGGCAGGGGAAAAGAAAGAGACATGGCTAAGAGAGAGTGAGGGAGAGAGAGAGAGAGAGAAAGAGAGAGAGAGCAGGGGTGTGTATGAAGAGAGAGGGAGAGCAGGGAGGGCAGAGACCTCATCCATCCTCTCCTTCTTATCAGCCTGTCTTTTATCCTCCTGTACTTAAGACACAATAAGAGTCTGACTACCTTTAAAATGATAATACGCCTCTCTGCTGTCATAGGCAGCATGCTAATAACCCTCTCCCCTCAGGTGGAGATGAGGAAGAAGGACAGAAGAAAGAGTGCATGATTGTATTTTTATGATATGATGGGCCTTGGGGGCGGGGCTTAACTCCAGAGAAACATGTAGGTGAACATTGGTGTCTTCAGTGGGATACGTCCCAAACCCTGGTACCTGAGCATACTGTCCCAAACCCTGGTACCTGAGCAACCTGTCCCAAACCCTGGTACCTGAGCATACTGTCCCAAACCCTGGTCCCTGAGCATACTGTCCCAAACCCTGGTACCTGAGCATACTGTCCCAAACCCTGGTCCCTGAGCATACTGTCCCAAACCCTGGTCCCTGAGCAACCTGTCCCAAACCCTGGTACCTGAGCATACTGTCCCAAACCCTGGTACCTGAGCATACTGTCCCAAACCCTGGTACCTGAGCATACTGTCCCAAACCCTGGTACCTGAGCATACTGTCCCTAACCCTGGTCCCTGAGCATACTGCGCATGTTGAACGTGGCTGGTGTGTTCAGTGTATTAAGGTATAACTGTATCTGATTCTTACCTCTTGAGGAACTCCATGTATTCAGTTTGTTTGATCAGCCCAGTCCTCATCATGATGGTCTGAAAACACTGTCTGTCGATCGCCCACAGCTTGACGTTGGTCAGAGCTGCAGACAGGGAGGGAGGAGAGGGAGGAGAGAGAGGGAGGAGAGGGAGGAGAGAGAGGGAGGAGAGAGAGGGAGGAGAGGGAGGAGAGAGAGGAGAGAGAGGGAGAGAGGGGGAAGAGAGAGGGGGAGAGATCAAATATGAAGTATAAAATGAAGAAGCCTTATTTGCTTCCGACTAGAACTTTTCTGTGAGTGTGATGTCATAGAAAAACAGGAAGAGTGTGGTCAATACTTCCAAACAGGCATCAGTACCACAGGCCATCAGTAGCCTGTGTGTGAATCAAGCCTACAACCCTATTTTTCATACCCTAACCGTACCCTATTTGTTGTATTAATCATATTTTTATGATTTGATGGGCCTTGGGGGCGGGGCTTAACTCCAGAGAAACATTTAGGTGAAAATGTGTGTCTTCAGTGGGATATGTCCCAAACCCTGGTACCTGAGCATACTGTCCCAAACCCTGGTACCTGAGCATACTGTCCCAAACCCTGGTCCCTGAGCATACTGTCCCAAACCCTGGTACCTGAGCATACTGTCCCAAACCCTGGTACCTGAGCATACTGTCCCAAACCCTGGTACCTGAGCATACTGTCCCAAACCCTGGTCCCTGAGCATACTGTCCCAAACCCTGGTCCCTGAGCATACTGTCCCTAACCCTGGTACCTGAGCAACCTGTCCCTAACCCTGGTACCTGAGCATACTGTCCCAAACCCTGGTACCTGAGCAACCTGTCCCAAACCCTGGTCCCTGAGCATACTGTCCCAAACCCTGGTACCTGAGCATACTGTCCCAAACCCTGGTACCTGAGCAACCTGTCCCTAACCCTGGTACCTGAGCAACCTGTCCCAAACCCTGGTCCCTGAGCATACTGTCCCAAACCCTGGTCCCTGAGCATACTGTCCCAAACCCT
>NC_140258.1:1257538-1280038 GCF_949987555.1 Borostomias antarcticus
GACTGGGGGAACTAGTCAGCCTGCAGAGAGACCGGGGGAACTAGTCAGCCTGCAGCGAGACTGGGGGAACAAGTCAGCCTGCAGCGAGACTGGGGGAACTAGTCAGCCTGCAGAGAGACCGGGGGAACTAGTCAGCCTGCAGAGAGACTGGGGGAACTAGTCAGCCTGCAGCGAGACTGGGGGAACTAGTCAGCCTGCAGAGAGACTGGGGGAACTAGTCAGCCTGCAGCGAGACCGGGGGAACTAGTCAGCCTGCAGCGAGACTGGGGGAACTAGTCAGCCTGCAGCGAGACTGAGGGAACTAGTCAGCCTGCAGCGAGACCGGGGGAACTAGTCAGCCTGCAGAGAGACTGGGGGAACTAGTCAGCCCTCAGCGAGACCGGGGGAACTAGTCAGCCTGCAGCGAGACTGGGGGAACTAGTCAGCCTGCAGAGAGACCGGGGGAACTAGTCAGCCTGCAGCGAGACTGGGGGAACTAGTCAGCCTGCAGTGAGACTGAGGGAACTAGTCAGCCTGCAGAGAGACTGAGGGAACTAGTCAGCCCTCAGCGAGACCGGGGGAACTAGTCAGCCTGCAGCGAGACTGGGGGAACTAGTCAGCCTGCAGAGAGACCGGGGGAACTAGTCAGCCTGCAGCGAGACTGGGGGAACTAGTCAGCCTGCAGCGAGACTGGGGGAACTAGTCAGCCTGCAGAGAGACCGGGGGAACTAGTCAGCCTGCAGAGAGACTGAGGGAACTAGTCAGCCCTCAGCGAGACCGGGGGAACTAGTCAGCCTGCAGCGAGACTGGGGGAACTAGTCAGCCTGCAGAGAGACCGGGGGAACTAGTCAGCCTGCAGAGAGACTGGGGGAACTAGTCAGCCTGCAGCGAGACTGGGGGAACTAGTCAGCCTGCAGCGAGACTGGGGGAACTAGTCAGCCTGCAGAGAGACTGGGGGAACTAGTCAGCCTGCAGCGAGACTGGGGGAACTAGTCAGCCTGCAGAGAGACTGAGGGAACTAGTCAGCCTGCAGAGAGACTGGGGGAACTAGTCAGCCTGCAGAGAGACTGGGGGAACTAGTCAGCCTGCAGTGAGACCGGGGGAACTAGTCAGCCTGCAGCGAGACTGGGGGAACTAGTCAGCCTGCAGAGAGACTGGGGGAACTAGTCAGCCTGCAGAGAGACTGAGGGAACTAGTCAGCCTGCAGAGAGACTGGGGGAACTAGTCAGCCTGCAGAGAGACTGGGGGAACTAGTCAGCCTGCAGAGAGACCGGGGGAACTAGTCAGCCTGCAGCGAGACTGGGGGAACTAGTCAGCCTGCAGCGAGACTGGGGGAACTAGTCAGCCTGCAGAGAGACCGGGGGAACTAGTCAGCCTGCAGAGAGACTGGGGGAACTAGTCAGCCTGCAGCGAGACTGGGGGAACTAGTCAGCCCTCAGCGAGACTGGGGGAACTAGTCAGCCTGCAGCGAGACTGGGGGAACTAGTCAGCCTGCAGCGAGACTGGGGGAACTAGTCAGCCTGCAGCGAGACTGGGGGAACTAGTCAGCCTGCAGAGAGACTGGGGGAACTAGTCAGCCTGCAGCGAGACTGGGGGAACTAGTCAGCCTGCAGAGAGACTGAGGGAACTAGTCAGCCTGCAGAGAGACTGGGGGAACTAGTCAGCCTGCAGAGAGACTGGGGGAACTAGTCAGCCTGCAGTGAGACCGGGGGAACTAGTCAGCCTGCAGCGAGACTGGGGGAACTAGTCAGCCTGCAGAGAGACTGGGGGAACTAGTCAGCCTGCAGAGAGACTGAGGGAACTAGTCAGCCTGCAGAGAGACTGGGGGAACTAGTCAGCCTGCAGAGAGACTGAGGGAACTAGTCAGCCTGCAGCGAGACTGGGGGAACTAGTCAGCCTGCAGTGAGACTGGGGGAACTAGTCAGCCTGCAGAGAGACTGGGGGAACTAGTCAGCCTGCAGCGAGACTGGGGGAACTAGTCAGCCTGCAGTGAGACTGGGGGAACTAGTCAGCCTGCAGTGAGACTGGGGGAACTAGTCAGCCTGCAGTGAGACTGGGGGAACTAGTCAGCCTGCAGCGAGACTGGGGGAACTAGTCAGCCTGCAGCGAGACTGGGGGAACTAGTCAGCCTGCAGCGAGACTGGGGGAACTAGTCAGCCTGCAGTGAGACTGGGGGAACTAGTCAGCCTGCAGCGAGACCGGGGGAACTAGTCAGCCTGCAGCGAGACTGGGGGAACTAGTCAGCCTGCAGCGAGACTGGGGGAACTAGTCAGCCTGCAGTGAGACTGAGGGAACTAGTCAGCCTGCAGAGAGACTGGGGGAACTAGTCAGCCTGCAGTGAGACTGGGGGAACTAGTCAGCCTGCAGCGAGACTGAGGGAACTAGTCAGCCTGCAGCGAGACTGAGGGAACTAGTCAGCCTGCAGTGAGACTGGGGGAACTAGTCAGCCTGCAGAGAGACTGGGGGAACTAGTCAGCCTGGGGGAACTAGTCAGCCTGCAGCGAGACTGGGGGAACTAGTCAGCCTGCAGCGAGACCAGAGGAATTGTTTTGTGGTCTGTGGGTCATAAACTGGATCAGATTTACAAACTCCAACCTCTTCAGGCCCTGGCAGAGAAACAGGCAGCAGGAATGTGTTGAGGCTGGAGTGTGGTGATGTGGTGATAGTACAGTATTACAGTAATGAGGTGATGTGGTGATAGTACAGTATTACAGTAATGAGGTGATGTGGTGATAGTACAGTATTACAGTAATGAGGTGATGTGGTGATAGTACAGTACAACAGTAATGAGGTGATGTGGTGATAGTACAGTATTACAGTAATGAGGTGATGTGGTGATAGTACAGTATTACAGTAATGAGGTGATGTGGTGATAGTACAGTACAACAGTAATGAGGTGATGTGGGGATAGTACAGTACAACAGTAATGAGGTGATGTGGTGATAGTACAGTATTACAGTAATGAGGTGATGTGGTGATAGTACAGTATTACAGTAATGAGGTGATGTGGTGATAGTACAGTACAACAGTAATGAGGTGATGTGGTGATAGTACAGTATTACAGTAATGAGGTGATGTGGTGGTAGTACAGTACAACAGTAATGTGGTGATAGTACAGTATTACAGTAATGAGGTGATAGTACAGTATTACAGTAATGAGGTGATGTGGTGATAGTACAGTATTACAGTAATGAGGTGATGTGGTGATAGTACAGTATTACAGTAATGAGGTGATGTGGTGATAGTACAGTATTACAGTAATGAGGTGATGTGGTGATAGTACAGTACAACAGTAATGAGGTGATGTGGTGATAGTACAGTACAACAGTAATGAGGTGAGAGTAAAGTTCAGTAATGTGGTGATGTGGTGGTAGTAGAGTACAGTAAAGTGGTGATGCTATAATCTAGTTCAATGCATCTTCTCTCTAAGGAGACTCATGTATTTGTACAGTATTATACAGTATGTTGTCCCTGAAATAAACTTCCTGAAATAAAATGATGTGGTGGTAATTCAGTAATACTGAAGAGTGGGCTCACATACCCTATAAACAAACGCACACACGGGCACAGCACAGAGAGAGGCACTGGCCTCCTCTCTCTCTCTCACACACACACACACACACACACACACACACACACACAAACTAGCTGCCATGTGAGATTGTGTGTGACAACGACACATATGACAACGACACATATGACAACGACACATATGACAACGACACATATGACTTGCTCCAGAGCAGGTGTGACTGTGATAGTCCCCTTTTACACCATCCAGGGGACAGACCAACAACTACCTAATACTCTATTCTATTCTACTCTATTCAGCTCCCATACTAGCAGGAGAATACCCCCCCCTCCTGCCATTCTCCTCCTCCTCTCCCCCTGTCCCTCGAGGAAGAGACTCTGGTCTAGGGCCGGCTCTCGCTGGGGGGGTGGGGGGCATAGAAGAGTAGTTAAGATTAATTAAATTAAGACTAGAAATGGTGCTCAGAGAGCATAGGCCTGAGCCCATGCATGCATTTTGTGACTCTGTGCACACACGTGTGTGCAAGCAGGACATGTTTTGGCATTGCTGCATTTGTTTGGTAGAGAGCTTTATGCCAGTCCAAACCCTGTGTCTCTGTGACCTTCCCATGTCCAGATATGGCTGTTTCAATTCCCTCAATTAACAAGGTTCCAGAGCCTAAGTCCAAAAAATGAATGGAGGTGAATGGCCGGTCGTGTTTGGGCGGCTCATGGACCCACCATGTGATTCGGATCTGCTCCAAAATCGAATGTGTTCTAAGGTGGCCCATGCTACACCCCTCCACTGAGTTTCAGGAAAGTTAGTCCCATAAACCTTATTTCCACTGTCGTGCCGAACCGATACTGTGCTCAAACCGCGGCGCTCCGGACCCGTGGGAACGGTTACCGTGTCTGCTTCCACCTCTCGGGTTGCGTTCCACGGAATGTTGAAAAAAGTGAAATCTTAAACCGTTGCTATGCAACGTCTCGCTCGTGCTCTCCACATCTCTACTAAAGAACGGTTCTGCTTCACTCAGTACGGTTAGACAACCGTGCCATGGGAACGGTTCTGCGAACGGTTCTGGGCCCAACCGGTCCCATGTGGAAACACCGTCGGAATGGTTACCCTGCGTGCTCAGAACGGTTCGGCACGACAGTGGAAAGACGGCTATAGTTTTTGCGTAATCCTAGTGCAAAAAATGAATGGAGGTGAATGGCCGGCCTGGCTGTGTTTGAGCAGTTCGTGGACCAGCCCCATGATTCAGAACCATTCAAAAATGTAATGGGTTCTAAGTTGGCCCATGCCACACACCTGCACAAAGTTTCAGGAAAATGATTGATTATGTCCACAAATGAGTCCACCATCTCAATTTCCTCTCCCTGGATGGTACAGTAATAGGGGTTGGGAGCCTTCTTGTTCTGTCAGAAGTCCACCACCAGCTCCTTGGTCTTGCCGATGTTGACCACCAGCACCACTAGCGCTGCTCCAGCCTAGCTGTCCTGGGGGTGAACCCATCCTCCTCCCAGCTGTCCTGAGGGGGCTCCACGCTACAGCGTTCAGGGGTAGAAGTGTTGGTGCCAGGTGGATGTAGGCTCCACGCTACAGCGTTCAGGGGTAGAAGTGTTGGTGCCAGGTGGATGTAGGCTCTAACAGCGTTCAGGGGTAGAAGTGTTGGTGCCAGGTGGATGTAGGCTCTAACAGCGTTCAGGGGTAGAAGTGTTGGTGCCAGGTGGAGGTAAAACATAGTACTATTGGCACACAGTGAGAGTTGTTTCCTGAACGGCATTGATAGACTCCTTCCTCCTATCAGCTCCGTTCTCACCATAGCTGTGCCACACGACCTCATGGGTTTCTGTGTTCGATGGCAACCTTGGGATGTTCCCAAGGACTTAACTAAAGGGATTCCGTTTGAAAGGCAGGGGGGAAACCCCACCAATGAATGTGTTTTAGTAAGAGCAGCACACTCACACAGACAGTGACTGAAGACAGGAAACTGGCGGATCTGATACCGGCTCGTCTTGCATCTGACGAAGCCTCGCCTCCTTATCTCTATCGTCTATAACAGCCGCTGATGGATGGTGGCGTTGACAGTGATTAGCGGCCTGACTGCTGCTAGCAGGACTCCAGAGCTGTAACGTGTGTGAAGGGCGTGGGGAGGCTCTCCAGAGCAGCTGAGGACTCGTATCCACAGGACTGAAGGAGGGACGAGTGCTGGTCAGGAAACAGAACTGAAGGAGGGACGAGTGCTGGTCAGGACACAGGACTGAAGGAGGGACGAGTGCTGGTCAGGACACAGAACTGAAGGAGGGACGAGTGCTGGTCAGGAAACAGAACTGAAGGAGGGACGAGTGCTGGTCAGGACACAGAACTGAAGGAGGGACGAGTGCTGGTCAGGAAACAGAACTGAAGGAGGGACGAGTGCTGGTCAGGACACAGGACTGAAGGAGGGACGAGTGCTGGTCAGGACACAGAACTGAAGGAGGGACGAGTGCTGGTCAGGACACAGGACTTGGCAGTGATCCAATATATGAATCTCAAATAAATTCAATTAAACTCAATATTGATTCTGTTTGATTGCCAGACTCCAAAATTATGGTGAGGTGTGGATATATTTTCAGTCACGTGTGACACGTGAAATTTAATTTTGTAGTGAATCAGAATCACTGGGCAGATACACAAATTAAAAGAAAACAAAATTTGCCCATACTTGGACTATCTCCCTTCACTTCACCACCTACACTTTACTTCTTCTGCCAGGTTTACCGTACTGGTTACGGTATTGCCCTAGTGATCTGTAGTCGGGTTCGCATCATGATGAAGATGTTGTTTTTCTTTAGAGAATGTTGGCTCTTTGTTACAATAGTCAAGTATGCTTTAGATATCAACTTTATTTATTTGCTGTCTACGCAACCAATATTATCTTATGTTTATATGCATGCGAAACAAAATAATATCTGATTTATGAGAAACAAATCAGATAAACACTGTATTATTAAACATTATATCACTGGGAAGATCCACAAATTTAAAACAACTTGGCCAGTTCTTGGCCAGAGAAAAGACAGAATTTTTTTTTTTTTTCTCAAACGGACAAAACCTACAGTGACAGCGGCTGGTGATTTGGTCCGCAACTCGGCAAACCCCGAAATGCGCTAGAGGGCAAAATAAATAAAAAAAACGGTTTTTTTCATTTTTTGTTTTTTTGTTGTATTACCAAAGTTGAAGTTGTGAAGAACCTACTTACTATAACAGACAACAGTTTTAGGTTCACGAAATACGTTTAATTAGTCTGCAAACTAAGCTCGTTTTTAGCTGATTTCGAGCCGGGCTTGGGGGCGGGCAGATCGATTAGCATGATTTGGTTTCATTGGCTATTGCTTCCGGGTTCTCCGCCCCCCAACACGCCGGCTTTGTTTACATTCAGTCCCAAGTTTAACCATGGATGCTACAGCTTTTGCTAAAGAGAAGACGGGGATGGCATCCAGGACATGGAAAGAGTTTTAAGAGCAGCTAAAACTCCAGCAGAGCAGGACTCGTTCGTACACGGAGTTTATTCTTGATGACCTGTGATACAGAGATGACTGTATCAACTTGTTGCTACCAAGCGAACGCGAACGAGGTACCAGATTCACACCACCGCCAAGCATTCTGCTTTGCTTTGGGGTAAGCTATCTTTATACTATCTGTGCTGTTTACATTACATTAACGTTAGTCGTTTAGCAGTAGCTCCTTTCTAAACAAGTGACTAAGTCTAGCTAGCATAACAAAGGCACTAGCACTAACTAACAAAGGCTAGCTAGCTAACGTTAGCTAACATGCTAGTTAGCTGAGCTGTCCCTTCGTTCCTAAACTAGCCAGCTACATAGCACAGGGACATGGCTATAGCTAGTGAGCTATCCCTTTGTTCCTAAACTAGCCAGCAAGGCAGCTAATATCTAGCCAGCTGCCTTTATCTATATGGAGTGCCAGTACTGTGGGCAATAGTTTAATGTACTTTCTTCCTTCTATTCTATTGCAGTTTTGATGCTGAGAGACCTGGCATGGTTGTGGCCAGAGAACACCGTGATGCACCGGCAGTCGAGTTTCAGCTGCTGCGCAAGCCTGATGTCCAGCCCCCCAGAGAAGGTCTTCTTGTGCAAGCCCCACCCGGACTGGACATGGCCAGACAGACGTATCTCTTTGACAAGATCAGAGAGTTCTGTTCTGATGAGGGACGAGACGTCACATGTCCCCCGCCAAACTCCACAGCAGCTCAGAACAAGACTGTCCGCTTGTAGATTCACTGCAGATCATCAGGACGGACAGCACTGCAGGAGAAAGGCCACAGCCTTTTCCTGTTTGTATACTGAAGCGTTGCTTGTTCTCTTGCACAGACTTGCCCACACTTGCACAGACTGCATTGTTAGAATATTGAATACTGAGCTGAGTACTGTTGTTATTACCTTGAGTATTGAGCTGGGGACTGTTATTACTTTGTTGTACACTTGATCACAATGAACACTATGCACCTTGTCTATAAAACAGACAACTGACTTTACACTTTAACACTTAGACTGTTGCCTTTTTTTGTACACTTTACTACTTATGCTTGTACTTTATATCATGTATGTGACAATAAAGAACGTTACATTTGAACTTCATCTTATATTGTGTTGTGAATGCAGTTGAGAACAAGATTAATACTGACTCAAAGAGTGTGGGGTCATCAGTGAGAGAGCACTCCACTTGGCAGCCACTCTCAGGTAATACCCCAAGTTGACAGCCACTCTGACAGATCGTCCAGTGGGGGAGTGGCTGGGGGTGGGGTTACCAGGCTATTGTTCACGCCCATTACCTGGCAGTCAGAGGTGTGAAAATGTTGGAGAACTTTGGAGGAAGATTTCTCAGCTAAGTTGATTTGGCAGTACTAGCATTCAAATAAGCATATCTTCTTCAACTATGTTCAGATTTCAATGTATGAGACCTCATTTGAAAGCTTACAATCTGCACTTAATAATCTGTAAAAAACTGAAAAATGACCTTTGCCTAGTTGAGGACCAAATTACCAGCGGCGGTCACCAATGCACTGTGCTCGCTGCCTTCGGTGGCCACAACCAATGGGTGGCACGTCGAAGCCGTGAAAACTATTCGATGTGGACGCAGATGAGGAACCGGGTGCCGGCTGTCTTGCGCATAACCTCGAGCAATACAAATTTACCTACATGCTTTGGTCCCATTGTTTTAAAGCTAATATCTCCCAGCTATAGTCATCTGCAGGCAAACCAACCCCATGCATTTACTCCACATGGTTCAAGAAGAGCTTTCAATTTACTTTGGGCAACATATGCTGAATATCCTGAAGTAGGCTACTTTAGGTTTCATTTATATATTGGTAGAATACGGGCATAAAACATATTTCCTACATTAGCCTAGTGCAGCGGTCCATTTCACCCCCCCACAAACGCTCACTTGCTTAGCTGTGGGGCATAAGGTCCTTACACACCCAGCGCCATTTATTTGCACGATTAATTAGCAAATAATAGAATTAACTCCCATGAATGAAGACGTACACATCAAATGTGAAGTTTCGCGGGGGCGAAAAAGTGGAAGAAATGTAATCGAAACAGTTTTTTGCTTTTATTCGCCAGTGACAAAATCAGTTTGACTAACGATATTGCTCATTGTATATAACGTCATATTGAAACAATGTTTTTTTCTTCAAGGTCATATAGGACAAATGTCAGCTCAGGTATCTTTACCCTACAACATGAGCAAATTGAACTGGTTGACTCCTACAAGTATCTGGGCATTTGGTTAGATAGTACACTATCATTTCAGCCACATGTGGAGCACCTCACAAAATCTTTGAGGTGTAAAATTGGTCCTGTTTTTCCACTCACACCCAAGAAAATTATTGTACAATCATTAGTAATGCCTGTGTTTGATGATGGTGACACCCTGCACATGCATGCCGCTAATACCACCTTCAGGCCCCTTGATGCTGTATAGCACTGCGTTTGATCACTGGTGGTGCGTTCCTCACCCATCACTGTGACCTCTACACATTAGTGAATTGGCCTTCCCTCTCAATTCATAGAGAACAACATTGTCTTTTATTTATCTTCAAAGCCCTGTCTGGAAAGGTACCACCTTATCTGTCTTCACTTTTGAACACCAGAGACATTACTTATCAAACTCGATCCCAATCCCATATTAGACTACAGATTCCGCACACAGTCTCTAGATTAGGTGAGACTGCCTTTCAATCAATCAGTCAAAGCTTTATTTGAATCAAAGCTTTCACTTCTACGCCCCGGATAAATGGAATAGGTTGCAGGACTTCTGAGAGAGAACTGCACTTGCTTTTCCTAATTTATTTTTACAGTGTTGTATTGTATATTATATTATCCTATCTTATTTTATTTATTGTATGTCATATTTATGTAAAAAAAATTTGTACTCAGGGGGACATTGAAAATGAAAGCATTGCTCTCAAATGTCTTCCTTGATTAAATAAAGGTCTCAATCAAACAGTGGTGGCAGTCGTGACAAAAGAAAGTATATAATATAATATATAGTAATTATAAAATTATGAAAACGATGCTTGGATATTGGTCCTCTGCCTACATGTGAGGGGCTGTACCGCCCACAATGCCTCAAACTGTGTGTTGGAGCCATAATGTAGTTTTGTTTGTCTTATTTAATCCATCTAAAGCACTGTATAGGCTACATGCAGTTCAACGTGAGGTGGAGCATTGTAACTATCGGTTCATGCAGATAGCCACGTATGTCCGATTCCAGAAGTAGACTTTTAAAATCCTCTTCATGTATATCAGCTGGAAAATTGCCTTCTGCCATGGTCATAAGAGGATCCGGTCTGTTTCCGTCCACAGGGTGTTGTGGTTCTCTTGTCTGTGTCCACAGGGTGTTGTGGTTCTCTTGTCTGTGTCCACAGGGTGTTGTGGTTCTCTTGTCTGTGTTCACAGGGTGTTGTGGTTCTCTTGTCTGTGTTCACAGGGTGTTGTGGTTCTCTTGTCTGTGTTCACAGGGTGTTGTGGTTCTCTTGTCTGTGTTAACAGGGTGTTGTGGTTCTCTTGTCTGTGTTCACAGGGTGTTGTGGTTCTCTTGTCTGTGTTCACAGGGTGTTGTGGTTCTCTTGCCAGAGTGTGGGTGCCGCCCCTCATTTTAGGGCACAGAAAAATGCGGAACTAGAAATTGTAGTTCTGAGCAGGAAGGACCAAATCTCTACAATTGACATCAAACGTGTCATTTGACATAATTTAGAGGTTTTTTTTTTTTTTTTAAAGTGAGAAAAATAGCCACAGGAAACACTGAGGGAAGGAAAACCACATTAATTGTAACATACTGGACATGTTGTTATGATACAAGGCTTGATGCTAATCGGTGAAGTGCCCCTTTATGGTGTTTGGCCGGCATATATGCCAACCTTCAGGCCAGGGTTCAACCTTCAGGCCAGGGTTCAACCTTCAGGCCAGGGTTCAACCTTCAGGCCAGGGTTCAACCTTCAGGCCAGGGTTCAACCTTCAGGCCAGGGTTCAACCTTCAGGCCAGGGTTCAACCTTCAGGCCAGGGTTTACGTAAGAAAGAATCTGAGCCAGTCCATGTGTCTGGGAACATTTCAATGGCCATTATATTATAATATAATATTATAGGTGTTGTGGTGATTATTTGTTGTGTAGCATATATACAGTGTGCTATTTAATGTCTATTTTTCATCTGATATGATTAGATGTGTGCTATACGTTAATAAGAAAGAAAGTGGAAGAAAAAGTGTTGCACACTCTGGCTCACATGCTTTTATTTTATTTTGATGTTTGGGCCTGTTGCTCTTCTTCAGAATCTATCAGACCTACAGGCCAAAACGTCAGGATAAAATAACTGCATGGAGCCAGAGTGTGCAACACTTTTTCTTCTTTCTTATGATCAGTTCTTCCAGTGATCAAAACCTCACAAGAGTACCTTGGTCCCATACCTTTTTATTATCCATACAGTATGTTAGACTTCCAGCCCAACTTAGCTTAACTAGGCTTCAAGTCTGTTAGTTAGCTTGAGAAAACGGCCCTAATATGAGTATTTTCTCTTTCCTGTTTTATCCTTTTCCTAATTTAAACGTCATTTTTATAACCACTTCTCATTGTTTGAGAAGAAGGCATTTAGAGCTGCCTGTCAAATCATAGCCTACTTATTCGGACTCGGAGGACATAACATATTGAGGAACAATTGATAGTCAGACTCGGCTATATAAAGAAATACCACAATGCAGGTAGATTTATAACATTATGATTTATAACATTATGGTAAGGCTATATGTTATGGAAGCCTGCCCTCTCGCTCGCTCTCGTTCGCTAAGCAGTTGTACAGTAGTAGCAATCTGTAGACCTGGGTCCCCTCTTCATTACAATGAGGAGTCAAATGAGCTTTAGATAAATAGATAGATACCAACTGTATTTATTTGCTGTTTAAGAAAACATCTTTCTATGCAAAACAAAATAATATCTGATTCTCATGAACTATTAGGAAAAATACATGTTCTTAGCCTTGATCCTGTGGTAAACTATTACATACAGTATATACTGAGGTGAGATTTTAACCATTTCAACTGAGTTACACCAATAAAATGCATTAATTAGCAGAGCCTGTGTTCTCTGAGCACCCTTTCTAGTTCTCATTTGAAAAGGTGAATCACAGAAGACACCAGACATCAGAGGAATATGAATTATCTTGATTGTGGCACCATTATATGCAGGGGAAATCCTCAGATGAATGTCTGAGATTCTGGCAAACAAACCTCATTTGTGAATGAAAAAAAGTAGGAAGTATTTTAACTTCTAATTTGTTTATTATTCAAAGCTCAGAAAACTCAAAAGCTGTTAGTACACTCTGGTGGTCTTTGCTGTGCTATGAGGTGGAATGGCCTTGAAAAGTTCTCCACTGTCTTTCCCAGGAGGCTCCTAAACACTCTGCATCTGTAGCTTAAAGAGACTTGCAACATTAGTGTGCATCATCCCATACCTTTCAAGAAAGAAAAACATAAAAACAGGACAGGTGATCACAGTTGCCTTTGTCTCTTCATAATTCAAAAACTGGGAGGGACAAAATGTAACCTTCAGAATATACGCGGGACCTCCCATCCCTAGTGGATATTCTTTCTCTCTCTCTCCCTCTCGATTCAATTTGAGGGGATACTGTCTTCACGGACCTAAGGACCTCCTTAGTTTTGGGTCCGTCACACTGCTCAAGGTATCTTGTCACTCTGTGTATTCTCTGTTTAGGACAAAATGGCTCCTATTTGCTCTGGTTTTTGGTAGATTATTTCCAGGTCAGGTAGTTTTCTTTTTGTTACCTCCGCCCTAGCGACAGCGCAGGGCGAGAGGTAATGTTTTCGGTGGTGTGCGTGTGTGCATGTGCGTGTGTGCATGTGCGTGTGTGCATGTGCGTGTGTGCATGTGCGTGCGTTTGTTAGCAGGATTATGCAAAAACTACTGGATTGATTTTCACAAAAATCGGTGTAAGGGTGCTGCATGGTCCAACTTTGAACCCTTTTGGAGCCGATCCGAAGCATGGGTCGGGTCCTCGGGCCCCAAACACAGCCGGCCATTCAGACAGTTCATTTTTTGAACCAGGATTACGCAAAAACTACCTGACCGATTTTCATGAAACTCGGTGGAGGGGTGTAGAATGGACCAACAACCTTTTACATTTTGGAGCAGATCCGGTCGGGTCCATGGGCCACCCAAACACAGCCGGACTGCCCATTCATTTCCATTCATTTTTTGGACTATGATTACACAAAAGTACCAAACCGATTTTTATGAAACTCTGGGGGTGTATCATGGGCCACCTTCGATCTTAGAAGATCTGAATCACGGGCCAGATCCACAAATGAAAACAAAACTTAGAATGAAGCCAGCTCCTTGTGTGGAGATACTAGAGACACAGGGTTTGGACTGGGGTGTGCTGCCCCCCGCCAAATAATTTGTCTGGTGGGGTTTCCGTTTGGTGGCTCTGCTTGTGTTTGTGGACAGAGTCCAGGGCCAGCTGGCTGAGGGGCCATTGCTTTGTACTTAACGGCTTTTCTTTTGGAGCTTTTCTGCCTCTCATGCTCTCCCTCTCTCTGTAGGGCCCTATTTATACTCATCAACCCTGCAATCATACCACTGTCTGCATGCCATGAAGAGGCAAATGTGCTGAAGTACTGGAGCAACATTAATTAGCATGTCTGTGCTGATTATTAGGGCCAGTGTGAATTATGATGTGGTCTCTCTATAATTAACCTGTGGATTAGACAGGACTGAGTGAGCGAAGGGCTCCTCTCTTCCTCACTGCACGGAAACAATCAGGCCCACATTTCCCAGAGCCATCGTAGTGCAACACTAAGCTCTCCCTTTAGACGGCACGCTGTTTCCCAGAGCCTCTTTAGCTAAGGTATACCTTACTTAAGGGATACTTTCTTAAAGGACAGGTTTGGAATTTAGCATTATAAGCCATGTTATAAGGTTATTTACGATCATATACAATCATATACTGATATCAATGTTTCGTCAAACGGTGCTCTTTGTTGATATAGCCCGTCGCCTGGGTGGATCCATTGAGTGTGTTAGCGGGGACGGGCTATATCTCAAGAGTGCAACGTTTGACGAAACTCATAACGTGGCTTATAATGCTAGATTCCAAACCTGTCCTTTAAAGGAGTAATAAAGGGACAATCATGTTTAGCCCTGTTCTAAGGTTACTTATGATCATATACAATGGTTCAGATCAAAACGTTGACAAAACTAGCACTTTTGAGAAAGTAGACCACATAGATAAACTGTTTTGTCAGCACTTTGAGATTGTCTCTCAATGAAAAGTGCTTTATGAATATGAATTTTTATATGTATAATAATAATAATAATAATATAGCTAGCTGCATATCACTGTATTGAAGTAAGGGCTGATCAACATAAGCTACAGCTAGCAAAACATTAGCCTGGATAGCGTGCCCAATATTACACATTTGTTGCCAAACTCTAATAATTCCCTAACCAGCTAGCCTATGTTAACTACTGTAGTTGGCTCAAAATGCAGTTTTTCTAGTCATTTAAAATGGTAAGATGTTATGTTGAGTTTTTATTACCCAATAATATTCTGACCTTTTTGAATCTTTGAATCTCCCCTGCAAAATACTCCATATTACAAAAAGACTAAAATACTAAAGCTAAGCATTTTTTTTAAATCTAAAAATAAAGCGAAAACCCACTTTCAAAACAAATGAAAGGTCATAGGCCTATAGACATGTTTTATGTAGATTAATAATTTCTTCCCCCAAAATAAATAATAATAATAATAATAAAAATAAAACATCCACAGAGTTTTTAGAATGGTGCAGAATAAAAGTCTTGTCCCCCTCCTCACACACATACTGTTCCCCTCGCTTGTTCATCTCTCCCTGGGGAAGGGTCCTGACCTGCAGGGCCCTAATCTCCTCTCCCCAACGTCATTAATAGCCTCAGGCTCATTAGATCACATCTGCAGCTCCAGAGCGTGAGAAAGCTGGCCAGCAGTATGACAAAGCAACAGTGATGGGAGGGATAAGGTATTTATTCTAGCGAGTACAGCTAGGAGTCGGTTTCCAAACCAAATGTTGACTTGCTTGCAGTATCAACCCACTCCCCCAACAAGAGCACTCCCTTCCCGATGTGGCTGCACATGCTGTTCGGGTTCACAATGGAGACTCATTCTGCTTCATTGTTTCACCCGATTGGCTCCATCAGATGCAGGAGGCAGCAGCCGGCATGGCCAGTCCCTCATCTGTCTGATGTGGGAGAAGAGAGGATTCCATGGGCATGAGGCAGCTGCTGCTGAACTATGTTCACTTATCATCATCACTCCTACCAACCACCCACCATTTCTGCACAACACAGGAAACTGTATTACAAACTCTCTACACAATTATGCTAGAATATGTAGGACAAAGGCACTGAGCAAAATGTTAGTGAGTAAAATGTGTATTTATTTGTCATAAATACATGAGTTTGCAGGGAGAGCTAGGGTACATGGCCCCCGGGCGGCGTGTCGGCTGCATGTGTGACCCACACAAAGGCTGTCTTGTTCCACCACATCCATTCAGATATGCAAATTCCTACAGAGGAATGTTGTTGTGCAGTGTTCTGAGTGAGCTGCTGCACGCCAGGGTTGACTGAACAGAGCTGAGCGCTCCCTGTCTCCTGACAAACCCTGGTACAGTAAGGAGAGACACATTTACCTCTCCTCTCTGAAACATCAACAGACTTTGCTGTGCGGCTTCTACCATCAACTACAACCGGGCACGGTTGGAAGTTTGCCGTAAACACTACCCAATTAACAAGCCAGACGATTGGTCATTGTGGATTCAGAGTTCCATTATCGTGGAAGCTGAGCACTCCATTTAAAGCCAGTCCTCAAGTCACAGACTGCAGAGTTGCTAATGTTATTCATGGCGCGCCATGAGGGAAAAGACATTATCTCACAGTGTGTGCAGACAGGAACGCCAGAGCCCACGGCAAAGGGCTTGACAACAGGAGGGTGACCAAAGTCACCAAGCCTCACCAACTATGCCTGCAGCCATGTCTGAACATGACAGCTTATCTTCATCTGAACACTTATCCTTCTTTCTGCATTTTGAAGTCCTTCTGGGTGTTGCTTTTTTCAGTCAAAGTCAGTGGTCGCAGGGTATTTTCATAGTACGTTCTTCTGAAGTCATGTGAGGATCACATTCGGTAGATGCACCATGAACTGCCAATAAGCCTAGATGAGGTGAGCGAGTTGGCTTCATTTTACCATTAACCATTCATCTTTGCGCGCTGTGATCTTAGTGATTTTGTAGAGCCAGAATTGGCAGGAGAAAGTCTATGGCAGGACAGAGATGGAGAAGCACCACCATTTTTCATGGCCTGACATTTGAGTTTGTTGACGGGTAATGGCCGGGTTACCTGAGGAGAGGGAATACAGGAGAGGTAATATACACATGAAGGGCCCTAAAAAACAGCCCTCACATCCTTCATAACAAGCCTATGAGTAATCACTGTAGAGGCCAGCCGATGTGTGCCCTGCGACAGAAGTGGGGTGCATCATTCAGTCACACGCTAACGAGGCCTACAGGGACCGGACAGGTGTGCTCAGCCAGTCAGACTGGGGTTGGGGATGGAGAGATGACAGGTCAAGAAGAAGAGGAGAGGAGAGAAGAGTGCCTCTGTCTTGTCAGTGTGAAGAGGAGGAGGAGGAGAGGAGGGAGGAGCCAACAGAGGAGGAGGAGAGGAGGGAGGAGCCAACAGTAGTGAACATGACGCCCACACACCTGAACCTCTACCGCTCAGCTCACACATGAACCTCTACCGCTCAGTCCACACCTGAACCTCTACCGGTCAGCTCACACCTGAACCTCTACCGCTCAGTCCACACCTGAACCTCTACCGGTCAGTCCACACCTGAACCTCTACCGGTCAGTCCACACATGAACCTCTACCGGTCAGTCCACACCTGAACCTCTACCGGTCAGTCCACACCTGAACCTCTACCGGTCAGTCCACACCTGAACCTCTACAGGTCAGTCCACACCTGAACCTCTACTGGTCAGTTCACACCTGAACCTCTACCGGTCAGTCCACACCTGAACCTCTACAGGTCAGCTCACACCTGAACCTCTACAGGTCAGCTCACACCTGAACCTCTACCGGTCAGCTCACACCTGACCCTCTACTGGTCAGTTCACACCTGAACCTCTACAGGTCAGCTCACACCTGAACCTCTACCGGTCAGCTCACACCTGACCCTCTACCGGTCAGCTCACACCTGACCCTCTACCGGTCAGCTCACACCTGACGCTCTACTGGTCAGTCCACACCTGAACCTCTACAGGTCAGCTCACACCTGAACCTCTACAGGTCAGCTCACACCTGAACCTCTACCGGTCAGCTCACACCTGAACCTCTACCGGTCAGTCCACACCTGAACCTCTACTGGTCAGTCCACACCTGAACCTCTACCGGTCAGTCCACACCTGAACCTCTACTGGTCAGCTCACACCTGAACCTCTACCGGTCAGTTCACACCTGAACCTCTACTGGTCAGTCCACACCTGAACCTCTACTGGTCAGTCCACACCTGAACCTCTACCGGTCAGTTCACACCTGAACCTCTACTGGTCAGTTCACACCTGAACCTCTACCGGTCAGTCCACACCTGAACCTCTACTGGTCAGTCCACACCTGAACCTCTACTGGTCAGCTCACACCTGAACCTCTACAGGTCAGTTCACACCTGAACCTCTACAGGTCAGCTCACACCTGAACCTCTACCGGTCAGCTCACACCTGAACCTCTACCGGTCAGTCCACACCTGAACCTCTACTGGTCAGTTCACACCTGAACCTCTACCGGTCAGTTCACACCTGAACCTCTACCGGTCAGTCCACACCTGAACCTCTACCGGTCAGCTCACACCTGACCCTCTACTGGTCAGTTCACACCTGAACCTCTACAGGTCAGCTCACACCTGAACCTCTACCGGTCAGCTCACACCTGACCCTCTACCGGTCAGCTCACACCTGACCCTCTACCGGTCAGCTCACACCTGACGCTCTACTGGTCAGTCCACACCTGAACCTCTACAGGTCAGCTCACACCTGAACCTCTACAGGTCAGCTCACACCTGAACCTCTACCGGTCAGCTCACACCTGAACCTCTACCGGTCAGTCCACACCTGAACCTCTACTGGTCAGTCCACACCTGAACCTCTACCGGTCAGTTCACACCTGAACCTCTACTGGTCAGCTCACACCTGAACCTCTACCGGTCAGTTCACACCTGAACCTCTACTGGTCAGTCCACACCTGAACCTCTACTGGTCAGTCCACACCTGAACCTCTACCGGTCAGTTCACACCTGAACCTCTACCGGTCAGTCCACACCTGAACCTCTACTGGTCAGTTCACACCTGAACCTCTACAGGTCAGCTCACACCTGAACCTCTACCGGTCAGTTCACACCTGAACCTCTACCGGTCAGTTCACACCTGAACCTCTACTGGTCAGTTCACACCGATGACAGAAAAATCTATGCATTCTACTAGAAAACACAGAAGTCAGAGTTGAGACAGAGTGTGTGTGTGTGTGTGTGTGTGTGTGTGTGTGTGTGTGTGTGTGTGTATGTATGTACAGGTATGTGCATGTTTTTGTGTGTGTGTGCACCTGTGTGTGGTTGTGTGTGTCTGTGTGTGTGTGTGTGTGTGTGTGTGTGTGTGTGTGTGTGTGTGTGTGTGAGCGAATGTATCTGTGTACCTGTGTGAATGAAGGAAATGAATACTCCCCCATGCTGCCCTATACGAGGGTTATTTTACACACCTTGTTCTGTAACGTTTGTTTCTGTTTTCATATCTCCATGGCTCATTTAATCAATTAGGATTGATCACATTTTCACGATTGATATTCTCAATGTTGATCAGTCACAGTAGGGCTTGACAGCAGCCAATAAGGGCAAGAGATTGAGATCAAATCTGAAATCTAAATATTATTGTAATGGATGGAAGTTTAAACTAGTCCTCTAGTGGTCAGAAGAGGACTACTGTACTGTATGTGGTTCATTGTACATCTTTCATGTGCATCTAGGTTTAAACCACCGTGAAGCTTAACATTGATGCTACTGTACAACAATGGTTGTGAATCAAAGCAGTGGTTCTGACCAGTGGGGGTCCACATTGTCATAGCGGGCACCATGTAGTCATGGTTGTTTCCCAGAAGCCTTCGTTCACGCAGCGTTTCCCCGCCAAACAGAACGAACCTCCAAACCCTCCAACCAATCCCGTGGTCACTGGACGACCCGCTCTTCCTCCCTCCTGAGCCACAGCTGACCAACAGGTCTTCAAGATGACTCCATGCGTTCCAACAGTATGAGGTTGAAGGGTCTGTCCCCATCAGCCCCTCCCCCCCCCTCACCCCCCCTCCTCCGCAGCCAAACACGCCCTTCATACTGTCAGCATGTATCCATAGTGACATGTATTAGCATAGGAACGTCCATCTAGTGGGCTTGTTTAAAGCGAAAGCTGTGCGATGGGATCCTTGGCTGACAGCAGCGCGCTCTTCTGACTGAGAGTGTGTTGACCTTTCAACCCGTCTGGAGACTCCACACAGCCTCTGGCTCAAAACCCCCCTCCTCACACACACACACACACACTCATGCCCACATGCACACAGACACGTGCGTGCACATACATACACACACACACGGGCACGCACACATGCACACGCGCACACACACACACACCTGCTCTCTGTGTCTGAGCTGGTACACCAGCAGGAGCCTCACAGACACACACAGAAATGTAAGTTTACACACACACACACACACACACACACACACACACACACACACACGAAATGCAGGTGTGTTTCCACGGTGACGGGTCACTCTGATCCTCCAACCTCTTCAACCACACCCGCTACACACGGTTACCGTGGCAGCCCAGGGAAGCAGGAAACAAGCTGTGTTTCCACTCATTCATGATGATAACACTCCTCCTTCTATTCTCTCCGTTTAACACTGTCCTCCTTCTATTCTCTCCATTTAACACTTTCCTCCTTCTATTCTCTCCATTTAACACTTTCCTCCTTCTATTCTCTCCATTTCACACTGTCCTCCTTCTATTCTCTCCATTTCACACTGTCCTCCTTCTATTCTCTCCATTTCACACTGTCCTCCTTCTATTCTCTCCATTTCACACTGTGCTCCTTCTATTCTCTCCATTTCATTCACTTCAAAACAATCTCTCTGTCTCTCACTCTCTCTCCCTCTCTGTCTCTCTTCTCTGTCCTTCACTTTCTGTCTCTCACTGTGTTTCTCTATCTGTCTCTCTCTCTCTCTCTCTCTCTGTCTCTCTCTCTCTGTCTCTCTCTCTCTGTCTGTCTCTCTCTCTAACTCTCTCTCTCTCTCTCTCTGTCTCTCTCTCTCTCTCACTCTCTATTTCAGTTTCTCCACAGATTTTGTCTGTCTGCCCATCTGTCTACTTGTAGTGAACAGTATGGACATACACACACACACACACACACACACACACACACACACACACACACACACACACACACACACACACACACACACACAGTATATCTCCAGTGTACAGTGTACTGTATATATAAGTTGAGGAGGAACACGACCCTTCACACACCGGCATGAATCTGACCAGACTTTCCAAACAAAACGTTTAGTGATTCAAACACTCTGTGGAACAGTTCCATTGTTTAGCTTGAGGCTGTCCTTCCTGCAGCCTGCACCCCTGCACCACCCCCCTGTCCTTCCTGCAGCCTGCCCCCACCACCCCCTGCCTGCCCCCACCACCCCCCTGCCTGCACCCACCACCCCCCTGCCTGCCCCTGGCTCTGGGGCTCAACCCTGACACGTTCCAGGCCATGTCCCTCCATCATGTCAGCCACAGACCCAGACCCAGACCAGGTGCAGTAGTGCTGGTTATTCACCAGACAGACCCAGACCAGGTGCAGTAGTGCTGGTTATTCACCAGACAGACCAGGTGCAGTAGTGCCTGGTTATTCACCAGACAGACCCAGACCAGCTGCAGTAGTGCTGGTTATTCACCAGACAGACCAGGTGCAGTAGTGCCTGGTTATTCACCAGACAGACCCAGACCAGCTGCAGTAGTGCTGGTTATTCACCAGACAGACCAGGTGCAGTAGTGCTGGTTATTCACCAGACAGACCAGGTGCAGTAGTGCTGGTTATTCACCAGACAGACCCAGACCAGCTGCAGTAGAGCCTGGTTATTCACCAGACAGACCAGCTGCAGTAGTGCCTGGTTATTCACCAGACAGACCCAGACCAGGTGCAGTAGTGCTGGTTATTCACCAGACAGACCCAGACCAGGTGCAGTAGTGCTGGTTATTCACCAGACAGACCCAGACCAGGTGCAGTAGTGCCTGGTTATTCACCAGACAGACCCAGACCAGGTGCAGTAGTGCTGGTTATTCACCAGACAGACCCAGACCAGGTGCAGTAGTGCCTGGTTATTCACCAGACAGACCCAGACCAGGTGCAGTAGTGCCTGGTTATTCAGGGAGCAGGAGCTCCACCTCACTACAATGAAACCTGAAAGTAAGTGCTAGATGGATCATTGCCGCCCCCCTTATTTGTGATAGTGTTGTTTCTCTGAAGCATGTGTGTGAATATTGATGTCCATGTGTTGACAAACATCAACAGAAAGCTCCCTCGGCCTGCTTCATCTCAGGGGACCACGGTGAGAAGGTTGGTCTTGATAATACCAAGTTTGAAACACAAGTCTGTATGCGAGTGCGTGTCCATGTGTCTGGGTTTGCTTGTGTGTGCGCTTGTGTGCGTGTAAGTGCATAAGTGTGTGCATCCTTGTCTTTGTGTGTGTGTGTGTGTGTTGCCCCGTCACTCCGAGGCCCCTGCTGTTGACGCGGTCACGTCTCTTCTCTGCCCTGGCCCCGTAGTGGTGGAATGAACTGCCCATTGACGTCAGGACAGCAGAGTCTCTGCCCATCTTTCACCGCAGGATCAAAATGCACCTCATCAAGAAGTTCTACCAGGATCCTCCCTCTTAAGAACCTATTGTATTTATAGTTTGCTATTCTTCACTTTTCCTTCAGCACTAGATGCACGATGCTCTTACACTGACTTCCTACCTTAAATGCAATTATTGTAAGTTGCTTTGGATAAAAGCGTCACCTAAATGACTGTAATGTAATAATGTAATGTAATAATGTAATGTGTGTGTGTGTGTGTGTGTGTGTGTGTGTGTGTGTTGTGTAGTGGCTCAGGGAGGACATCCCAAGGAGAGTGCCCAGAGAGAACAGGATCAAATCCAGGGACCCTGGCACACACCTAACACAAGCGGATGAGTCCGGTGCTTGTATGCACACACCTAACACAAGCGGATGAGTCCGGTCCTTGTATGCACACACCTAACACAAGCGGATGAGTCTGGTCCTTGTATGCACACACCTAACACAAGCGGATGAGTCTGGT
>NC_140258.1:1285038-1355038 GCF_949987555.1 Borostomias antarcticus
CATGCTGTCTCTCTCTCAACATGCTGTCTCTCTCACATACTGTCTCTCTCACAACATGCTGTCTCTCTCTCAACATGCTGTCTCTCTCTCAACATGCTGTCTCTCTCACAACATGCTGTCTCTCTCACAACATGCTGTCTCTCTCACACATACTGTCTCTCTCACACATACTGTCTCTCTCACAACATGCTGTCTCTCTCACAACATGCTGTCTCTCTCTCTCACAACATGCTGTCTCTCTCTCAACATGCTGTCTCTCTCACAACATGCTGTCTCTCTCACACATACTGTCTCTCTCACAACATGCTGTCTCTCTCTCAACATGCTGTCTCTCTCTCAACATGCTGTCTCTCTCAACATGCTGTCTCTCTCTCAACATGCTGTCTCTCTCACATACTGTCTCTCTCTCAACATGCTGTCTCTCTCACAACATGCTGTCTCTCTCACACATACTGTCTCTCTCACAACATGCTGTCTCTCTCTCAACATGCTGTCTCTCTCACATACTGTCTCTCTCACAACATGCTGTCTCTCTCACAACGTGCTGTCTCTCTCACAACATGCTGTCTCTCTCACAACATGCTGTCTCTCTCACAACGTGCTGTCTCTCTCACAACATGCTGTCTCTCTCACAACATGCTGTCTCTCTCACAACATGCTGTCTCTCTCACAACATGCTGTCTCTCTCACAACGTGCTGTCTCTCTCACAACATACTGTCTCTCTCACAACGTGCTGTCTCTCTCACACATACTGTCTCTCTCACAACATGCTGTCTCTCTCACAACATGCTGTCTCTCTCACAACGTGCTGTCTCTCTCACAACATGCTGTCTCTCTCACAACGTGCTGTCTCTCTCACAACGTGCTGTCTCTCTCACGCAGGGCTGTGGAGAACCCGTGTGGAACCCGTGCTATTCTAAAGCCAAGGATCTCGTCTGTAGCCATTTCCTCTCTGTTCCATAAACACCCATCCCTCATCCTGACACACTCTCACAACACACCAGTCACTGTGTGTGTGTGTGTGTGTATGTGTGTGTGTGTGTCAGTGGCGGCTGGTGACTCAAAAAACTGAGGAGGACAGGAGGAAGAGAGGTATTGTAAATTGTAATTTGTATTGTAAAGCGCTTTGTGCATTCGTGCTGTGAAAGGCGCTATATAAATAAAACTTACTTACTTACTTACTTACTAGGTGAACCGCCCATGGGCGCCGGGGGACACTTTCCCTCAGTCAGTTATTATTTGAAATATCAGCTTTAAAATGTGGATTTACAGTCAATTTTAGCATATGAAAAACAGTTTTCTTTAACTACATGCAGCATTTATTTATTATATTCATGATAAAATATTACAAAAAAACAATAAAACATTGTAAGCAATAGTTGTTGTAATGGATTGTACTCTTCTCTAAAGAGAGAAAAGAATTGATATTGGTGAGGTGCTGGAGAGGTTAGGTGATGTTTTTGATTAGGGGACACTGAGGTGTGCTGGCGCTCAAACAGTTTGTTGGCAAATAGATTTGACAACTGGACAATGGAATACGTTGCACAGCAAATGCAGTATCCAACAGTTCGCTCATGGCTAGCTAGCAATGGTACAGCTATGGGATTAGCTCATTTGGGTTGCTGTCAAAGCTGCCACTCTTATGTTGCTATAGCTACAATTATCAGAACAATATATGAACATTCAGTTGAAATTTTTTCCATCCATCACTGGATGAGGAATAAGCACTGCAAAGCGATCAATTCTCACGCAAGCAGGAGCCAGGCTGTGGATTTCTCCGATCCGGTGTTGCGACCAAGCCCCCAGGATCTGAAATCTAAAGTGAAGGCCTATTGAACCGCGCCATCTTGGCTAGATTTGTAGTCATTTTGCTATTTCCGGTGACTTTTGTACTTGCGCAGTTGAGCTTTTCTGTCCGACGCGCGTCCACGCACGTTCTCGGCTCTCCCCGCTTTGATTTAGCAATGAAAACCGGCTTGCATATTAACCTGTTTTTGTAAAATATATCCATTGGAGAAATTATTTTTTCTATCCAGGCATCTTAGTTTTAACAGGTTAAATATAACTGAACATGTTTTGTTTGCTAGTAGATGGTATTCATTCCGTTCGCGATAACGTTATTGCAGCCAGGCTAAATTCCTCCAGGGAGCCAGTGACCGGCGAGTTGAAGAGCTTCACTCCCCGCCAGCAGGAGCTTTGGCCGCGGCTACCGCATCTCGGATAACCCGCTGAGTTCCTGGCTGCTATTTCACATTCGCCCTTGATCAGTCCCAATACCGATCCATGGTAATAATGAATCAATCTTTCAGATCAGATCGGCAGTGCTGCATGCATGTTACAACATCATTGTTAGCTTTATTAACATAACCATAGACTACATTTATCTCTCTAACGTTAGGCTATCCATCTTACACCAGTCGGCCATTCGATAGCTAGAAGCGGTCAACGCCAACGTTGACCGTGGACGTGGACGCGCGTAGGACAGAAAAGCACAACTGCGCAAGTACAAAAGTCACCGGAAATAGCCAAATGACTACAAATCTAGCCAAGATGGCGCGGTTCAATAGGGCTTCATTGTTGATAGCGGTCAGTGAATGGAGTGGCTATATCCAGTTCTATTAATACATCCATGGTTGCGACCCAGTCTCTAGAAATGTTTTGGACGAGTTGACGACAGTTTGCGCCTCCAGCCAATCAGCGCGCCTGCCTATGCCCTAGCCTGACTCCAGCCAATCAGCAGCCTGCCTATGCCCTAGCCTGACTCCAGCCAATCAGCGCGCCTGCCTATGCCCTAGCCTGACGTGCACCTCGTAGCTAACGTTACCGGCTATAGCCAGCCAGTGGAACTGTCGTGTTCAGACGGCTCTAGCTCAAAAAGTATTTATGTCAGCTTGGATATTTAGATGGCTAGAATCAAGACAAATAGAAGAACAGTTTGATGTATAATATGTCCCATAACACTTTCGGATGTATTATATTATGGAGCTACGAACACACAAAAAGTCTCCAATGGCACAGGGAAGAGAAACACAGACATCAACGCCGACCCAATCAGCCTCACTGTGGTGAATCTGGAATCTGGAATGTGATTGGACTAACAAAATGTCAATATCTGAATCCTGTTCAGACAGGGCCAGAGTACTGTCCTCCCTTGCAGTAATTTTTCTGCGTTTTGGCCAATCACAAATTAGCAAGAAAAAAGCTAATGTAGGCTATGGGAAACATAGATGGGCAATGTGGACTAGAAAATATGCGCCTTTTATTGTGCTGCCTGCGTGTTTGAGTCCGACTCCCGACTACCGCAGTCTCCCCTCAGCATAGGAGAAAAAAAGAGGAACGAATTGTCAAATCTCTGATTTGAATCTCTGATTTGAATAGGCGAATCTGATTCAAAATTCAGTCGGGTACACAGCATATTAGGGCTGGGGCGACGCATCGACTATGTTAATATGTAAGGATGGCTGCACCTGGTCAAAACTAACAGTATTGGAAACTGATTTTCTATTTTTTTAGGCTATACATGTATAAACGTTATCTTGCACCTTTTATCGTTCCAACCCCGAGAGACATCTCTCGCTCCAATTCTGTGTTGCGCAACAGCGGGTCCATATTGTGCACCACCCACTCACACACGCGCAGAGACCATCTGGAAACGCTCAAACCTTGGTTGCTCGTTGCTAAGTGCAAACAGTCTTTTGCAAGTGAGGGAGGAAACACGAGCACTCTTTGAAACATTTAGCAAAAGAGCATCACATACTGTAGGCTACACGTGGAGCGGCACCATTTTCAACTGCCTAGAAGTTTTCTCAAATCAAATCAAACTTTATTCTTATTGTCACCCGGAATTAATGTTTGCAGTCAGAGCTGTTAATGGCGTTCTATTAGTATGTTATTTCATTAAACATTAAATCCAGTCAGAAAACCAACAATAGAAACTGTGTGGGGATTAAACACTGATTTGACTGTAGCTGTGTCAATTGATTGTAGTGTGATGGGACTCTGTGTAGCCCATCCCTTGTAAGGCTGACGACACCTGCGCCTCAATCAGGTGATCAGGCTGATGGGGAACAGGTGTGAACGCTGCCAGCTAGTGGCTCACGCTCTGACATGGACTCTAGATCAGCAGTAGAGCCGGGAGCATGGGGCGCGCTGGGCTGGGAGGTTACTGGGGGAACCCATATGTCCTTTTGGATCTGGCGGTATTTGCTGTGGGCACTTGCGTCTTTTGGTGGGGGGTGTGCCCACGGCTGGTTAGGGCTCTGGGCACCGAAGATAGGTAGCCAGGGGGCTGGGCCATTTAGTGTAGCCAGGGGGGATACATCATAGGAGTGCCTTGTTCTCCCTCGACTAGGCTCCAGGCGCTGTTTGGTCTTGGCCGACCCTGACTGACGCTGAACCGGGGCCAACCAGAAAGGACCTCGCCACGATCCGCAGCCAGGTCGCCACGATCCGCAGCCAGGTCGCCACGATCCGCAGCCAGGTCGCCACGATCCGCAGCCAGGTCGAGCCCAACGTACCCCAGCGAAGGCGCACAACTTTCCCCCTGAGGGGAGGGTGTCGACACTCGTCGGAGGGGAGTGTTGTTTTAATCTTTATTTCCTTGTCTTTTGGTCTTTGTATTGTAGGTTATTACACGTGTATTTTAAGCATAGCAATCTGGTCTTCCGTGCCCCGGGAGAGGGGGAGGCCTGTCGGGTTGCGGGGGGGGCACCGGGGGGGGGGCGGTAGCAGTGTGTGCGCGCACCTAGGCCAGTGAGCCTTTATTTTAGGGAGTTATTCCCTCTTGTGTGCCGTGGTGGTTGAACCAGTGAGGTTGTGTCTTGCTGTGGGTGTTTGAACCAGTGAGGTTGTGTCTTGCCGTGGGTGTTGAACCAGTGAGGTTGTGTCTTGCCGTGGGTGTTTGAACCAGTGAGGTTGTGTCTTGCCGTGGGTGTTGAACCAGTGAGGTTGTGTCTTGCCGTGGGTGTTTGAACCAGTGATGCCGTGTTGTGCTGTGTGGGTTTGTCCAGTGGAGCACGAGTAAAACAGACCACGGTACTGTGGTCGCCTACCTGGTTACTCTCCAGTGACCGGACAGCCTGCCGCCTCCAGGGGGCACCTAGACCATCTTTTGCCGTTTTAAATGAATTATGAATAAAGCTGTTATCCTTCCCTGAGTGTGTGCTGTCTTCTGCCCGACATCTGACCACTACCCCTTTTTGAGGGTGACCCACACGGTTTATTACCGTAGCAACTGTTGTGAGTTTCTGAGCACACTCATGACATGTAAGACTAAAGAGAAAAGGCACATTCACCACAGAGCTTAATCAATTGGGTGGTTAAAAAAATGTTTTGTTTCAATGTCATCATCATCATCATCTTCATCCGCTTATCCGGGGTCGGGTCGCGGAGGCAGCAGCTCCAGCAGGGGGCCCCAGACATCCCTTTCCCTAGCAGCATCAACCAGCTCTGCCTGGGGAATCTTTAGCCGCTCACAGGCCAGTGCGGAGATGTAGTCCCGCCACCTGGTCCTGGGTCTACCCCGCGGCCTCCTCCCACCTGGTCCTGGGTCTACCCCGCGGCCTCCTCCCACCTAGTCCTGGGTCTACCCCGCGGCCTCCTCCCAGCCGGACACGCCTGGAACACCTCCCTAGGGAGGCGCCCAGGAGGCATCCTCACTAGATGCCCGAACCACCTCAACTGGCTCCTTTCGACGCAAAGGAGCAGCGGCTCTACTCCGAGTCTCTCCCGGATGACTGAACTTCTCACCCGATCTCTCAGGGAGACCCCAGCCACCCTCCGGAGAAAACTCATTTCGGCCGCTTGTATCCGTGATCTCGTTCTTTCGGTCATGACCCATCCTTCATGACCATAGGTGAGGGTGGGGACGAAGATAGACCAGTAGATCCAGAGCTTTGCCTTTGGGTTAGGGTTAGGGTTAGGGTTTAACATTGTTTCAATGTAAAATAACATTTGAAAATCTGGTAACCCTACCCACACAGAGCACAGTGTGTAATGATCATCTGAGTTAACAGTGATTTTACCACTGATTTGTAATACTAGCGTATGTGCCCAGCTAATGATGTTATCTGTGTTAACATTGATTATATAGTACTGAGAATCTAGAAAAGTACAAGTAAGATTTAGACAGTTAACGATGTTCACTTTTTTATTACTTTGTAACTCTAGTTAAAGTAGGGACAAGCCTGAATATGCCTGTTCAAGATCAAGAAGACACTTAGTCATGATGATTGTTTTTGAGCTATTCATTGGTTGAAATTGATGTGATGGAAGGACAGAGAGATGAGAGAAAGAGTATCAAAGTTAGGGAGCAGCAATGCTCCTTGGGACTCCCCAGCTGGGGGCTTCGCCTGCGACCCAGGAGGGAATCCACCAGCCTTTACTGCAGATGGAGACATTTAGCAATCTCTTGATTACACGCAGAATGGACAATGAGTGTGAACTTTCCAATCTGGACGAAAAAAGGGCCCGGACTCAGAAAAGAAGCCTTCAAAGTCCTCACTGGATAGAGCGTAGAGTAGAGGTCTTCACGGGTCGGGTAAATCCGAGAGGACCCGAACCGGACCTGAGACCCGTACGAGTCCGGGTCCACATTTCCACGCTTTTATTATGGTCAATTGGGTTCGGGTGGATCCTTCTATTACCTCGGGTCCCGGGTCTGTGTCATTATGCGTAATACCCGAGAGGAACGCATGACGTGAATTCAGTGAGACCGCGGGCGCGACGCGAGCAGAGGCACGTCAGCCACCACCAGTAGCCTACCTTGTGAATAATAAGCTGAAAGAAATATAAAGAGGTCAAACCTAGTGGCAGCTTTGTGTAGCCTTATTTATTTACGGCCGTTTCATTTCCATGCTGCCACATCACAGCCTGACAGAACAGTGATTGATCCTTGTTAAGAGGATAAATCGCAATTCCAACAGCCTGACAGCCTGTGATTAATGCTACTGCTACTTGCTACTACTGCCTGTCGGATCCGTAAAATACCCGATCCGACTCGGGTCTCGGGTCTCTGTCCTACTCCTGCTCTCGGACAAAATCGGGTCCGGTTTACATATTTTAAAAAATGATCGGATTTAGTCGGATCTCGGAACGAATGTCTCGGGTCTATCTCGGTTTCGGGTCCAGTCCATTTTAGACCCGAGAAGACCTCTAGCGTAGAGTCCTGCTGTAACTGACAATAATGGCTGATAAGAAAGAGCAGACTAGGCCAGACTGCAGCTGGGTAAACTCTGATCAAATTTACAGTTTTGTGATTTTATTTACTTATTACTATTTCATTTAATTACTAATATCATTCATTTATTATTTTTTTGCTTTTGCTTACCGCCCTGATCAATTAGTTAATAAAGTAAATATTGTATTTAAAGTTGAAGTTCTATTCTAACTTTGCTCTCCCTAGAGAGATGGGCTCAGATAGAGAAGTAATATCCGCTCTCTTGTATTAGTAAAAAGTTAGTTTATGCAGCTAAGGATCTGACAGGTTACCCTAGACTCTAAAGATAGCATCTCCCTACAGTAAAAGTCAACGTACAGTTAAATTAATTTCTAGCAATCACACCAACAGACCTCTCAAAGAATAGAGCCAGAGTTAACCTGCGTGGTCTCAGAATTGTATCCAACCTATCAGGTCCCAGGAGGGGTGCAGTTTGGGGCGGAGGTGGGGAAGGCAGGTCCCAGGAGGGGTGCAGTTTGGGGCGGAGGTGGGGAAGGCAGGTCCCAGGAGGGGTGCAGTTTGGGGCGGAGGTGGGGAAGGCAGGTCCCAGGAGGGGTGCAGTTTGGGGCGGAGGTGGGGAAGGCGCAGGGACGTATGTGGTTAGAGGCTGGACTAATCTACTCAATCTCATTTGAATAATTCTTCATTAGAATCCCAGTGAGGGTGAGACCCTGTGGACCCGTGAGAGGGAAGCTGGAGTTGGGCCCTCGTACTGTACTGGGGCTCCGGGAGACAGTGTGTGTGTGTGTGTGTTGGGCCCTCGTACTGTACTGGGGCTCCGGGAGACAGTGTGTGTGTGTGTGCGTGTGTGTGTGTTGGGCCCTCGTACTGTACTGGGGCTCCGGGAGACAGTGTGTGTGTGTGTGTGTGTGTGTGTGTGTGTTGGGCCCTCGTACTGTACTGGGGCTCCGGGAGACAGTGTGTGTGTGTGTGTGTGTGTGTATGAAGACTCACTCTTGACTGTGGCAGTCCTGGTGCAGTTGTAGAGGATGGCCAGCTCTCCAAACACCTTCCCTGGTCCCATGGTGCACAGCTTCATACTCTCCTTCGTCACCTCCACCTTCCCATCTGAAAACACACACACACACACACACACACACACATAGTTCAAACATCTCATCCAGGGGCATGCCATAGTATGATATACATAAAGAACAAGAGAACATGGGACTACTGTCTGACCAAGGTCTGTTCCCACATATGCTAGTAAATAACG
The DNA here is from genome assembly GCF_949987555.1 of Borostomias antarcticus. NCBI lineage: Eukaryota > Metazoa > Chordata > Actinopteri > Stomiiformes > Stomiidae > Borostomias > Borostomias antarcticus. The sequence continues at coordinate 1,293,472 of NC_140258.1, forward strand.
GTAAAAACTCCTGTTGTGTGAACTCCTTCTTTTAATACAAAAACTAGTCCGTCCCCAAATGATAAATCCTCAATAAAGACAGACCCTCCCAGTCCTGCTGACTAGTCTCTCTCATTTCTTTTGTCTGCATGATCATCAGAGAATTGTGGCTGGAAGTGATTACGGAGGTTTTGTTCCCGTGATTGGATGAGGCTGCATCCATTGTGTTTGTGAGAGCACCGTCACCCGAATGTGAGTCCCAGAGACCCAGGTGTCTGAAGAGGTGTCTGAGACGGGGAGCTACAGTCCAAAACAAAAACACAAAAACAACAGCAGAGCTGACAGATGGCAAAGTGAGCTCCAGGTATCTGATCTGACGGGAACGGGTGTGCGAGAGATAAGGGAAGAGGGACTGTCATTTTGCCAGAACTCCCAGAGACTTAAACTGCTCTCTGTCAGTTGGGCGAAGGTGTGATAAGAATGTCTGTCAGTCACACACAGTCTGCAAAGCACACCACTCACCCCTCACATATAGGACGACACTATAGGCCACTTGGGCACCTATATACTGTATGTCAGAGCACCATTTAGTAACCCATCATAGCACACAGTATGACTATGCCCATAAACAACATGAGGGGTAGCCTACTGTACACACAGCTGTGTAGCGGCTGCGATGACTGAGCCCGTGGCCACAGCCCTGTTTACACTGCCTCACTCAGCACTCTGTGTGTTACCACCTCGGTGTTACGACCTCGGTGTTACGACCTCGGTGTTGCCTGGCCTGTCTCTCTCCAAGTGCACGTAGAGACAGCTGGAGATGAAAGGACAAGTCCTTATATGTTCCACCATAAAAAGATGGAACATTTCGCCATTTCAACACTGTTAATGGGCTGTTCCACTTCAACAGTGTTGATCCACCCACAAAGTGAAGTCAATCAGTCGGTTGAAAACATAATAAGACACCAACGGAACCTCTTGATCCTGTAATGGCTGTTCTGTTCCCCCCCCTGACCTGAGCCAACAGGTGAGCAGACTGAAGAGGACTCTGGGAAGGAGAGGGACTGGAGTCAGGATGTGTTGATGCTTGGTTTTATTAAGTCTCTCCTGTACCATCTATCTCTTCTTTTTGCATTAATAATTATTTTAAAATTATTTACAAGATCCAAGTGAAGCTGCTCACACCCCCTTTAACCAGAAACAACATTGAATAAACAGAGAAAGAAAAGAAAAGAAGAAGTCTAAATGATAAAAGGAAGTAGTGCTGATACTAATGACTGTACAGGTCCTGTTCTCTGTGTCTCTATTACTGTATATGTTTGTAAGCAGGGCACATCTGTAAAAAGGCCTGGTCTCAGTATGTTCTTCCCTGTCTGAATAAAGGCTTCTAACTCTCTCTATCTGGAGTCTGGGGTGAGGAGCATGGCCGTCAGAGATGTGAGGACTGGCTGACAGCAGTGAGATGTGAGGACTGGCTGACAGCAGTGAGATGTGAGGACTGGCTGACAGCAGTGAGATGTGAGGACTGGCTGACAGCAATCTGCTGGCAATCCAACACCCACACAGAGGTGGCTCCAGCACTAGTCTGGCGAGGACACTGGCGTACGCAGCAACACGCGCCCTGTCCCAGAGCGGAGCACACAGACAGCAGACAGGACAGGGGTTGATGTCGTAGCTAGAGCAACCAGTCAATTCAGACATGACGGGGGGCTCTGTAGTAGGAGAATGTCCATGTCTGGACAGCAGGTCCACTAACACGGTGTGGGCCTGTGTCTGTCTGTACAGGAGCAGAGCAGCTTCACCGTCGAGACACGCTGGGCACAGCTAATCCAATTTGGGCTTTGTTGCAGAAGAAAACACACAATACTGCAGTATCAGCTGACACACACACACACACACACACACACACACACACACACACACACACACACACACAGAGCTATCCAATTAGTTTGCTTTGTTCTGATCTCACTTAACAGGAAAAGCCAAATGGGACGATGCAAAGGTGTGTGCAGAGGAAAGGCCAGTCCAGAGGAAGCTCCACATGCAAAACACAAGAGCTACGTGTATTCAAATTCCAATCAAATGAAAGCCAACCGACGTGGATGGAATCAGAGGACAGGCCACAAGATAAATAGGAATTTCCATCTAGGGTACATTCTCCCTGACGGACTCCAATGAGGTCATAAGAGACTGAATGACGGATGCAAAATACCCTTAAACACATGTCTCCAGTGTGACTGTCACCAAAGTTTTCCTCTGGAGGACATCGTGTCCCCCTGTCATCTCGTTAATGGGTTGGCTGTCATCTGAGAACCTGCCTTAATGGCGGTTCAGGGCAGAGGTGACATGGTCTGAGGTGGAGGTGATGCTGTCTGGCTGCTTACTTGCTTCCCTTCCTCATCCTTCCCCCCCTACCAGGGTCAGACGATACTGATACACACACAGACCCCGTTTACACCTGGCATTAAAATTTTGGTGATCAGATTGCAATCTGATGGTGCTAAACCACATGAAAATACAGGTGTAAATGCGCCCAAAACGTTTTGAGGACGGATTGCGATCCGATCGTCCAAACCACCTCCGGAGGTGGTCGGGGACGCATTTCGACCACATTTAATAGAAGTGTAAATGGAAATGCGTTTTTAATCCACATATCAACAACGTGGGCGGAAATACGGAGCCGTTGGAACGCGCCGGTTCCAGACCAGCAAGGAGCAGGCTTCCATGGCAGCTAGCAAGAAAGCATTAAAATGGATCCTGGTCAAGGTTGGAGTCCAGACGAGACAAAAGTGTCTACTCTCAATTTAGTCAGACGAAAATATTCAAGCACAAACAGGATGTGACGTTCGATTGTCAGCTGGACAGAGTGGATCGGATCTCAAACGGATCGGGTTGAAGGTAATCGAAACGCATATTAATGCCAGGTGTAAATGTAATTAGGCTAAATCATTATCTAGATACAATCTCGATAGGAGACACATTTTAATGCAAGGTGTAAACGGGGTCATTGTGGATGGGGATCCACCTAGACCTGGTCCAGGGCGATATCTATACAGATAACGCCCTGTTACTCTCAATGATAACGCCCTGTTACTCTCAATGATAACGCCCTGTTACTCTCAATACAATTTGCCTATGAAAGCGCTTCATCAGCCCGGTCGTCCGACTCTACAGACAAAACCGTTTCGTTACTCACCAAAGTAAACACATCGTTGGAAAGATGAAAGCCTTTTCTCCTAAGTCGCTACAGTTTGTAGTCCCCCACCTTTCAAATAAAAGGCAAATTTGTACACTTAAATGTTTTATATCCACAGCGCATCGACTGTCTTCTTCTACTGGTGATTCGGCGCTCTCCGCTTTGTTTAGCCTACTCACTGCTGCCGCCCATGTCGGGGATGATGCATTACATCTTAAAGTCTCTCAACACCATTTAAGATGTAATGCATCATTCCCGACATGGGCGGCAAACTGTAGCGACTTAGAGACTTTGAGATTTTCCGCAATATAGTAAACAGCTACACACATGCATTTAATCCAAATAATGAATGATTGAACTGAGTTTGAGTTGCTCTTAACGCTAGCCATGTTGAATGTGACGCTAGCCTGGGGACAGCTGTGTGACATACACACGTTTGTCAAGCCCCTCCAGAACCCATGGAGATATATATATATTTTACATGCAAGTCTGTCAGAACAAGCTGGACGATTTTCTACTAGACTGAAATCTTTGGAAAGGGGCGGTACTCCACAGAACATGACTTGACACGGATTGGACAATGATATTCAGAAGTAGGACAAACTAGAAGCTAGTAGCATAACACCAGTAGAATGGGATATAAAAAATCCCTCTCTTTTCCCTTTGGTGGTGCGTCGCCCATATCGGCCTAATGAACCAGCCGTCCCTGCAGGTGGGGGACAGGAAAGTACAGCATGGTTGCAGGGCAAGCAGTGAATATGACTCAGGTAAATATCCAGTCATATTCACTGATCATTTAGTCAAGTCAAGTCAAACTTTATTTGTATAACAAATTTAAAACAATCATAGTTGAAGTGAGTTAGAGGTGGTTTGTAGCTAGGCCAGTGTCTCGTCTTCACTAGAACATTCATGTTAAGCTTTTTACTACACAAAGTGGATTTGGAAAAGAACATCACTTAATTTCCTAGCTCATATTGAGGCTATTATGTCTCTAAATACAGCCGTGTTCCAGGGGTCAAGCAGGGGCTGGAGAGAGATCTGGCCATTCAGTTGTTTTCTAACAGTCTGAGCAGGAAATGCTGGATATGGGGGAGGACCAGTCCCATAGACCATAATATAATGAGAAAAGGCCCCATTTCTACCTTCAGGACAGAAGTTCAACCATAAACACTGATGTACAATCAGATTACCCTACTGCCAACCCTACCCTCATCCATTAGGGATATACAGAAACATCTGCCCTGGGAAAAGTGGTTGGGAGGCCACCGCTGACTCCGCCCATTCCCACAGACCAGAGAGAAGGTCACAGCCTGTGAAGGTCATTGGTGGGGGTGGGGGGTGGGGGGGGGGGGGCTGCCTAGACATTGTTCTGAGGTCAGCTGTTCTATTCCCATGCTAGGCTGTGGTCAGAGGGTCGCTGGTGGGTCCTCCAGAGGGCTCAGCCTGCTCTGACCAGCCCGGCCCACCAGCCCTCCTCCCAGGGGACACTGGACAACCACCAGCTGGGCTCTGTTCTAAGATGATGTTCGAAAGAAAGAAAGAAAGACAGAAAGAAAGAAAGACAGAAAGACAGAAAGAAAGAAAGAAAGAAAGAAAGAAAGAAAGAAAGAAAGAAAGACAGAAAGAAAGAAAGAAAGAAAGAAAGAAAGAAAGAAAGAAAGAAAGAAAGAAAGAAAGAAAGAAAGAAAGAATGTTCGAACGAACGAATGAACGAACAAAAGAAAGAAAGAAACAAAATAATTAATCAGCTGATTTCACATTGGTGTGAAAGTAAACACTCGGCCCGTTGAGACTGTTTAAGAATGGACCCTATAATCCCATGAGGTTGAATATCATAATCAAGACATTTACTGACATCAAAATGATTTTTAATATTGAGATGAAACAGCCTGGCTCCAGCCCCTGAATCACACGCCCACTTACATTTTTTCGAAATGAGATTCAGGTTCTGAAAAGGCTCTCGTCCAAAGTGATTTCTTGGTTGGAATTCCAACCAGGCCAATCAGGGTCCTTTGAATGTGATAATGGAATTAAACTATGAAATGTGATTGGTTAGGGGAAGACTAAAGATGTTTCTAAAGATCATATTACAGAGGCATGTGAAAACCACAACAAGCCCTCGCTCTATGTAAGCACAACTAGCGATTCCTAAAAACAGATTGATGAAAACAACCGTTTCGCGGCAGAAAATAGATTTTTTAGAAGCTGCATTCTCAGTGCCCCGTCCGCCGCCATTACATGGATATACTGGCTCACGCTGGATTTTAAATTTCTTCTACAGGCCTCTGAATTACACCAAAGTGATCTCGGTGAGTCAAACGTCTTATAATATGCCGTGAATAAGGTCCAGGTTGTCAAAAACAAACATTCTCCTTTAATCCTAGGGCTGTGCAATAAAATCAATACAGTACAACATTGCAATATTTTTTCCCACAATACTGTATTGATTTTCCCGCCCTTGCGTCAATACATACATCAAAAATACGCTTAGCACATGGAAACTACTGTACAGAACAAGCGCACATTCACAATAGCTGCAATCTGACAGCCTTTACTGTGAAAGCTAAGCAGGCTGTTGCCCATGTGAAGCCTGACTGATGAACACAACGTTTTGCTAAATGAAATAATAGGTTACCCTACTGCAGCGCACAAACATAAAAAGAATGAAATGATTCCCTCTAGCATGAGAGCGTGGCTTGGGGGTAATGTTATAGAACCACAAGACACACTGGAAATAACCCAGATCTCCTGTGTTGGAGAGTAATCAACTTAAAATGAATAAATACAAAAACATCACATACTGTAGTAGACTTTATAACCTTATAGACTCAAATATTTTCCAAATGGAGTTGCCTATAAGCCAGCCATCTCCAAAGTCTCCATCTCGCAACCTGGAGAAGAAGCACAGTTCCTCACAGTGAAGGAATTACTACCTGCCCTTCAAACGTATTAAATAGCACATGCAAATACCATCACTGAAACTGCTTTCAGTTTTGATAAGTCACTGAGCGTGTGCTACCATTATGTATTTGCATTTTCAACTCCCATATTTTTCACGCTAGGGTGGGCACGCCCCTTATTACATATAAATTTCAGCTCAAAGTACTAATTGGATAGAGCTTGCAAATTTGCACACTTGAAGGACGCAATTCTCCATGCACACCGTTCATAGATCACCTGGCACATTTATTTGCGGGTATTAAGGCATTGGCACGTTTTTATACATGCAAAACTAGTAGATAAGGCCCATAGTCTCTAGCAGCACATTGAGACTTGAGCTTTGCTCCAACCAACCGACTGACAGAGCGAACTGTAGAGCTGCTGGCGGTAGCTAACATGGCAGGGGATAGATATAGATATAGATATAGATATACAAAATGAATAGATATAGATACAAAATGAAGGATCGAATTAAATCATCAATAAAACATGTAAAATGTCATTACATTTCCTCCACCCTCAAGGTCACCTCCAGGAAGTGGGGGATGGAGTTGTATTTTCATCTCAAATTTTTAATTTTCTGTAAATTGTGTAGTATCGCAATGTATCGCCATGTATTGCAATGTGATACAATCATATGGTGAGCTGTATTGTATTGTGTCAGGTCCTTGCCAATACCCAGCCCTAGTTAATAGTCTAACTGTACAAAGCTGACATAAAATAGCACAGAGGAAGCATCAACCTGTCAGCCCTGCAGGTTCATCTCTGCCTCGTCCTGGAGATCACCCCTTTACAGCTCTGTGCTGACAGGCTGATTGATGGAGAGTAAGGGGGGCAGTGTCAACGCTCATCCAGCTCCCCAGCAGAACGGCTGCTGTGTGATTAGCCGTGATGCTGCGTGTTGTATTTATTCAGACTGGGCCTAATTAGCTCATTAGGACGATTACGTACAGATTAATGTGACATTAAGTACAGTTGAGGGCTGGTCTCATTTCCTGAGTGGCTCAGCCAATCACTTCTCAGACATCACTAGGACTCATTTACAGGGGATTAGAATCCCTGTCTGTCTAGTCATGATGCAGAGACACACACACACACACACACACACACACACACACACACACACACACACACACACACACACACACCATCTCCATGCATTTCAGTGCATGTGTAAACCATATACATGGCGAATAAACTGATCTTGAATCTTCAGCTAACAAAAAGGGTTTGGAGGGTCCATTTTGTATGACAGGGTTTTTAAATCCCTGTGAAATCATTGAGAGAGACATCATACATGGTGGTTTACAGAAAATAAAGTTGGACTTGTGTGTCCTGTCCAACTGGTCCATTACCTGGGGATGCGCTTGAACAACTATGATCACAAAAATGCTGAAGCAATATGTGATCGTTCAATGCATTTAATTTTTCTAAAATGATGTCAGGATCCCGATGAAATAAAGCCCAGTCAAGTGTTGACATTGGGTTGAAGGATCCTTTTTTGGGGGGGTTATCAAATGATCAAAGCTATGCACGAGAAATCTGACGTAGTTCTTTTCTTCCGGGGATGCGCGAGCACAATTCCACACAGACCGAACTCCATGAAGATGAAATAAACGCTTGTAAATATAAATATAAAACATTGAATAGAAAAAAACTGCTCCATCAGTCCCTGCCAAATCTGGAACAAAGGAATTGCAATTACTGCAAACAATCAGAGGTCAGAGCTGGACATATAATATATATTATACAACGGTATAGATCCGGTCCATTGTCTCACGAAATAGCTTCCCCACTTGCTCCAGCATGCTGTGCGCATGCGTGCCGGAGCAAGTGGGGAAGCTATTTCGTGTCTAAAGATGTTTCTAAAGATTATATTACAGAAGCATGTGAACAACCACAACAGGCCTATGCTCTATGTAAGCACAACTAGCGATTCATAAAGACAGATTAATGAAAACAACCGTTTCGCGGCAGAAAATAGATTTTTAGAAACTGCATTCTCGTTGCCCCGACCACCGCCATTACATGGATATACTGGCTCGCTGGATTTTACATTTCTTCTACATGCCTCCGAACTACACCAAAGGGATCTCGGTGAGTGAAACGTCTTATAATATGTCGTAAATAAGGTCCAGGTTGTCAAAAACGAGCATTGTCCTTTAAAGTTCGTATTGTCTTTCTTTTTGAAATATTGACAGATAAATGTGGCAACCGTTGTATAAAAGCATTATGGAACTCTAAGCCGTGGGATGTCACGGACAGCGTGTGAATTGCTGGGGGGGTGGGGGTGATTTCCCCCCCTCTGGTTTTGATATCCCCTCCTCTGATCATTCATTTTTATCGCCGGTGGGGATACGTTTTTATCCCTGCTTTTGGTCAGACTGAATATAGCTACAATTCCTGTGCCCGAAAATAGATGGCGCAATTTAGAAAAACTACACTAGCTATTTCAAAAATATGATTTACAACAGCTAGTTCTAACCACGCGTTTGATTGTCATGGCAACTGTCAACCAAGCGCCTACTCTAACTAGCAAGAATTAGCAATGAAGCATTTCGTCATATTTTGCTGCAATGATTTTGGAGGATGCCCAAAATGCCAGAGGTCCGTCACCAAAGCAGACGCTTCTGCTAGTGATAAATATCGGTAAGTGACAGAATTAATATTTTATTATAATACAATTATTGTTGTGGGTGATAAGCGGCCAATCTTCAGCATGTATTGCTTTTGTTTTGCTATTCTCATCCTGGATATTAGCCGATAGCCAAGTCAGCGCAGCACATTGTCACGGCCACCAATTTAGCCTCTTTTTCACGAGACCAATTTATATTTTATCTTGTGTTCCAGATTTTCTTTTCAGCCTTGCGGCCTGGCCTACCGGTGAAAGTGCGTGTGATTGTGGACCAAGATGGATCCATGCTGAATGTTAGCCTACAGATTTGTCGGGATAGATGGCTGGTGTTCAAATTTGCTTTCAAGGCACAGGCCTACTGTAACAGTGATTTGATGTAGCCTATAATATAATGCACATAGTGCCTACCTTTAACTAGCCTACACATATCACTTTTTTTTCATGAGGTCTAAAGATCTATGATGAGGACGGGATAGCTCTACATTCATAGCAGTGTGATCAATAACCTAACATCGTATGGTTTGTCCTTTCTTTTAGCACTTTGTTGGGTGTATAGGAATACAATAAGAGCATACCTTTGTTCTGATGTTTACATTTGTTCAATTTCTGGACATTAAATTTTGTTTGAAAATGTCCCCCCCTCTGGGTTTTTTACAAATCGCACCCTGGTCACGGATATCGGCATGGCTAGCGGGGTGTAACGGGGTAACTCCGCTGCCCCTCGTGCCTAACCACTCTCGCTAGCCGTGGCCATATCCATGACATCCCACTGCTTCTGGTTCCATAATGCTTTAATAACCACTGCTTGCTCTACACAGCAATGATGTTTTGCAGCTTCCATTTCAAAGCAAACCAAAAGTGTGTGTGTGTGTGTGCGTGTGTGTGTGTGTGTGTGTGTGTGTGTGTGTGTGTGTGTGTGCGCTTGTGCGTGTGTCTGTGTGTGTGTCAGGAGAGAAGAGCTTATCCAGTTGCAGCTGAATCTCTGGCTCTATACCACACCACAGTCAAGACCTCATCCACTCTACTTAGACACACACACACACACACCTCAACCAGCTCTCCTTTACGGCTGAGTGACTCTTGAGAGCGTAAACACATTAATTCACAGTGAGGAATAAAGACCCTGGAATCACTCCCAAATGACTCTGGAATCATTCCCAAATGACTCTGGAATCACTCCCAAATGACTCTGGAATCACTCCCAAATGACTCTGGAATCACTCCCAAATGACTCTGGAATCACTCCCAAATGACTGGTTAATTCCTCCCGGAAGGCGTATTCATCAGGCTATGGAGACAACAATCAATATCAACACACCTGGAGAGAACAGGAGGGTCAGTCCTTCACACAGTCACTGAGACACAGAGGGAGAGCGAGGAGAGAGAGAGAGAGAGAGAGAGAGAGAGAGAGAGAGAGAGAGAGAGAGAGAGAGAGGAGGAAGGACAGGATGGAGGGCATGAGGCTGAGTGACAGGGAGAGGAAACATCGGGACGGAGACAGGATTAGGATGGAGATGAGATTAGGACCGAGATGGGATTGGGAGGGAGATGGCAATGGGGTTGGGATAGAGATGGGGAATGGAGATGAGATTGGGATGGAGATGGTATTAGGAGGGAGATGGTATTGGGATGGAGATGGTATTGGGATGGAGATGTGAATGGGATGGAGATGGTATTGGGATGGAGATGTGAATGGGATGGAGATGTGAATGGGATGAAGATGGTAATGGGATGGAGATGGTATTAGGATGGAGATGGTATTGGGATGAAGATGGTATTGGGATGGAGATGTGAATGGGATGGAGATGGTATTAGGATGGAGATGTGAATGGGATGGAGATGTGAATGGGACGGATATGAGATTGGGATGGAGATTGTATTAGGATGGAGATGGTATTAGGATGGAGATGGTATTGGGATGGAGATGGTATTGGGATGGAGATGTGAATGGGATGGAGATGTGAATGGGATGGAGATGGTATTGGGATGGAGATGGTATTGGGACGGATATGAGATTGGGATGGAGATGGTATTGGGAGGGAGATGGTATTGGGAGGGAGATGGTATTAGGAGGGAGATGGTATTGGGAGGGAGATGTGAATGGGATGGAGATGTGAATGGGATGGAGATGGTATTGGGATGGAGATGGTATTGGGATGGAGATGGTATTGGGAGGGAGATGGTATTAGGATGGAGATGGTATTGGGGTGGAGATGGTATTGGGAGGGAGATGGTATTGGGATGGAGATGGTATTGGGAGGGAGATGTGAATGGGATGGAGATGGTATTGGGAGGGAGATGGTATTGGGAGGGAGATGGTATTGGGAGGGAGATGGTATTGGGATGGAGATGGTATTGGGAGGGAGATGTGAATGGGATGGAGATGGTATTGGGATGGAGATGGTATTGGGATGGAGATGGTATTGGGAGGGAGATGGTATTGGGAGGGAGATGGTATTGGGAGGGAGATGGTATTGGGAGGGAGATGGTATTGGGAGGGAGATGGTATTAGGATGGAGATGGTATTGGGAGGGAGATGGTATTGGGAGGGAGATGGTATTGGGAGGGAGATGGTATTGGGAGGGAGATGGTATTAGGATGGAGATGGTATTGGGAGGGAGATGTGAATGGGATGGAGATGGTATTGGGAGGGAGATGGTATTAGGATGGAGATGGTATTGGGAGGGAGATGGTATTGGGAGGGAGATGGTATTGGGAGGGAGATGGTATTGGGAGGGAGATGGTATTGGGATGGAGATGGTATTGGGAGGGAGATGGTATTAGGAGGGAGATGGTATTAGGAGGGAGATGGTATTGGGAGGGAGATGGTATTGGGAGGGAGATGGTATTAGGAGGGAGATGGTATTAGGAGGGAGATGGTATTAGGAGGGAGATGGTATTGGGAGGGAGATGGTATTGGGATGGAGATGGTATTGGGAGGGAGATGGTATTGGGAGGGAGATGGTATTGGGATGGAGATGGTATTGGGATGGAGATGGTATTAGGAGGGAGATGGTATTAGGATGGAGATGTGAATGGGATGGAGATGGTATTGGGAGGGAGATGGTATTGGGAGGGAGATGGTATTGGGAGGGAGATGGTATTAGGATGGAGATGTGAATGGGATGGAGATGGTATTGGGATGGAGATGGTATTGGGAGGGAGATGGTATTGGGAGGGAGATGGTATTGGGATGGAGATGGTATTGGGAGGGAGATGGTATTGGGATGGAGATGGTATTGGGATGGAGATGTGAATGGGATGGAGATGGTATTGGGAGGGAGATGGTATTAGGATGGAGATGTGAATGGGATGGAGATGGTATTGGGAGGGAGATGGTATTGGGAGGGAGATGGTATTGGGATGGAGATGGTATTGGGAGGGAGATGGTATTGGGATGGAGATGGTATTGGGATGGAGATGTGAATGGGATGGAGATGGTATTGGGATGGAGATGTGAATGGGATGGAGATGTGAATGGGATGGAGATGGTATTGGGATGGAGATGTGAATGGGATGGAGATGTGAATGGGATGGAGATGGTATTGGGAGGGAGATGTGAATGGGAGGGAGATGGTAATGGGAGAGAGATGGTATTGGGAGGGAGATGGTATTGGGAGGGAGATGGTATTGGGATGGAGATGGTATTGGGAGGGAGATGGTATTGGGATGGAGATGGTATTGGGATGGAGATGTGAATGGGATGGAGATGAGATTGGGATGGAGATGTGAATGGGAGGGAGATGTGAATGGGAGGGAGATGGTATTGGGATGGAGATGGTATTGGGATGGAGATGGTATTAGGATGGAGATGGTATTGGGATGGAGATGTGAATGGGATGGAGATGGTATTGGGATGGAGATGGTATTAGGATGGAGATGGTATTGGGAGGGAGATGGTATTGGGATGGAGATGGTATTGGGATGGAGATGGTATTAGGATGGAGATGTGAATGGGATGGAGATGGTATTGGGAGGGAGATGGTATTGGGAGGGAGATGGTATTGGGAGGGAGATGGTATTAGGATGGAGATGTGAATGGGATGGAGATGGTATTGGGATGGAGATGGTATTGGGAGGGAGATGGTATTGGGAGGGAGATGGTATTGGGATGGAGATGGTATTGGGAGGGAGATGGTATTGGGATGGAGATGGTATTGGGATGGAGATGTGAATGGGATGGAGATGGTATTGGGAGGGAGATGGTATTAGGATGGAGATGTGAATGGGATGGAGATGGTATTGGGAGGGAGATGGTATTGGGAGGGAGATGGTATTGGGATGGAGATGGTATTTGGAGGGAGATGGTATTGGGATGGAGATGGTATTGGGATGGAGATGTGAATGGGATGGAGATGGTATTGGGATGGAGATGTGAATGGGATGGAGATGTGAATGGGATGGAGATGGTATTGGGATGGAGATGTGAATGGGATGGAGATGTGAATGGGATGGAGATGGTATTGGGAGGGAGATGTGAATGGGAGGGAGATGGTAATGGGAGGGAGATGGTATTGGGAGGGAGATGGTATTGGGAGGGAGATGGTATTGGGATGGAGATGGTATTGGGAGGGAGATGGTATTGGGATGGAGATGGTATTGGGATGGAGATGTGAATGGGATGGAGATGAGATTGGGATGGAGATGTGAATGGGAGGGAGATGTGAATGGGAGGGAGATGGTATTGGGATGGAGATGGTATTGGGATGGAGATGGTATTAGGATGGAGATGGTATTGGGATGGAGATGTGAATGGGATGGAGATGGTATTAGGATGGAGATGGTATTGGGATGGAGATGGTATTGGGATGGAGATGGTATTAGGATGGAGATGGTATTGGGATGGAGATGGTATTGGGATGGAGATGTGAATGGGAGGGAGATGGTATTGGGATGGAGATGGTATTGGGATGGAGATGGTATTAGGATGGAGATGGTATTGGGATGGAGATGTGAATGGGATGGAGATGGTATTGGGATGGAGATGGTATTGGGATGGAGATGGTATTAGGATGGAGATGGTATTGGGAGGGAGATGGTATTGGGATGGAGATGGTATTGGGATGGAGATGGTATTAGGATGGAGATGTGAATGGGATGGAGATGGTATTGGGAGGGAGATGGTATTGGGAGGGAGATGGTATTGGGAGGGAGATGGTATTAGGATGGAGATGTGAATGGGATGGAGATGGTATTGGGATGGAGATGGTATTGGGAGGGAGATGGTATTGGGAGGGAGATGGTATTGGGATGGAGATGGTATTGGGAGGGAGATGGTATTGGGATGGAGATGGTATTGGGATGGAGATGTGAATGGGATGGAGATGGTATTGGGAGGGAGATGGTATTAGGATGGAGATGTGAATGGGATGGAGATGGTATTGGGAGGGAGATGGTATTGGGAGGGAGATGGTATTGGGATGGAGATGGTATTGGGAGGGAGATGGTATTGGGATGGAGATGGTATTGGGATGGAGATGTGAATGGGATGGAGATGGTATTGGGATGGAGATGTGAATGGGATGGAGATGTGAATGGGATGGAGATGGTATTGGGATGGAGATGTGAATGGGATGGAGATGTGAATGGGATGGAGATGGTATTGGGAGGGAGATGTGAATGGGAGGGAGATGGTAATGGGAGGGAGATGGTATTGGGAGGGAGATGGTATTAGGATGGAGATGTGAATGGGATGGAGATGTGAATGGGATGGAGATGGTATTGGGATGGAGATGGTATTGGGAGGGAGATGTGAATGGGATGGAGATGAGATTGGGATGGAGATGTGAATGGGAGGGAGATGGTATTGGGAGGGAGATGGTATTGGGATGGAGATGGTATTGGGAGGGAGATGGTATTAGGATGGAGATGGTATTGGGAGGGAGATGGTATTGGGAGGGAGATGGTATTGGGAGGGAGATGGTATTGGGAGGGAGATGGTATTAGGATGGAGATGGTATTGGGAGGGAGATGGTATTGGGAGGGAGATGGTATTGGGAGGGAGATGGTATTAGGAGGGAGATGGTATTGGGAGGGAGATGGTATTGGGAGGGAGATGGTATTAGGATGGAGATGGTATTGGGATGGAGATGGTATTGGGAGGGAGATGGTATTAGGAGGGAGATGGTATTGGGAGGGAGATGGTATTAGGAGGGAGATGGTATTGGGAGGGAGATGGTATTAGGAGGGAGATGGTATTGGGATGGAGATGGTATTGGGAGGGAGATGGTATTGGGATGGAGATGTGAATGGGGTGGAGATGGTATTGGGGTGGAGATGTGAATGGGACGGAGATGAGATTGGGATGGACTGAAACCCAATGAGCAGGAGTGGAAGGGAAAAGAGGATTTAACAGTAGGTGAAAGGGGTCAGAGAGGAACAGAGGAGAGAAGAGAGAGTCAGAGCAAGCGAGAGAGGGTGAGAGAGGGTAAGAGAGGGTAAGAGAGGGCGAGAGAAGGTAAGAGAGGGCGAGAGAGGCTGAGAGAGGGGGTGAGAGAGGCTGAGAGAGGGAGAGAGAGGCTGAGAGAGGGAGAGAGAGGCTGAGAGGGGGTGAGAGAGGCTGAGAGAGGGAGAGAGAGGGAGAGAGAGGCTGAGAGAGGGAGAGAGAGGCTGAGAGGGGGTGAGAGAGGCTGAGAGAGGGAGAGAGAGGCTGAGAGAGGGAGAGAGAGGCTGAGAGAGGGAGAGAGAGGCTGAGTGGGGGTGAGAGAGGCTGAGAGAGGGAGAGAGAGGCTGAGAGAGGGAGAGAGAGGCTGAGAGAGGGAGAGAGAGGCTGAGAGGCTGAGAGAGGGAGAGAGAGGCTGAGAGAGGGGGTGAGAGAGGCTGAGAGAGGGAGAGAGAGGCTGAGAGAGGGAGAGAGAGGCTGAGAGAGGGAGAGAGAGGGAGAGAGAGGCTGAGAGAGGGAGAGAGAGGCTGAGAGAGGCTAAGAGAGGCTGAGAGAGGGAGAGAGAGGCTGAGAGAGGCTGAGAGAGGCTGAGAGAGGGTGGGGGGGTATAGGTAGAAACAGACAGATGGGAGAGTGCTTTCAAACTGTGTGATTGAGGTCAGATTAGTCTGCACCTCAGGTTCAGCAGCACCTCTTCACACATGAATGGTCACCCGCTGACGGGCAGGCGTGGGAGCCGGCCTGCAGGCTGTTTGGCCGTGTTAGCGAGTGCCTCGGAGAAATCAATAACCACATGCTGAGAGCTTTAATAGATATGCACGCTGTGTCCAATTAAGCGTTTCGTATGTAGAATGTACGTACTGCAAATGTACTCTTCCCATTCTACCACGTAAATCAGACATGGATTGAGTGCTACGCTCTCTCAAGCTTCACCTACCGTTTATAGTCCTGGCATCTGCAGTCCCCAATAATCAAGGGAGAGGAGAGCCATACAAATGTGCGCGCACACACACACACACACACCTTTAGTAGAGCACTGACAGTGTGTGAGGTTGTTCTTGGTATCAGGCCAGGCTTCCCCACCCTGTGGAGCTGTGGAAATCTACTTCCTGATCCACTGGCTGCACATCTGAGGGAACGGCTTGGGAAATGTCATCTTCATTATCACAACCCCCCACCTCAGCCCAGCCCAGCTCCAGAGGAGCCCAGTACACTAAGCTAAGAGTAATTAGTGTGGAGAGTGTTGGGGAGGCTATTAGATAATTGATCTCTCTCTCTCTCTCTCTCTCTCTCTCTCACACACACACACACACACACACATACACACACACACACAGACACACACACACACTCTTAACACACACACACACACACACACACACTCTCTCTCTCTCTCTCTCTCTCTCTCTTAACACACACACACACTCTGAAGTTGGAATGTTTAAAATTCCGGATGTTTACAAACTAAAAAAATCCATCCAACCAACACCAACTGTCACCAACAAACATGGCACACCAATCCAACACTGCTGTGGAGCTGGTTGGGGCAGTGTGCGCACCTTTAAAGGGGACAGCAAATGCAAAACTCCCTTTTTCAGTGTTTTTGCATATACATTAGAGTCTCTGGTGGCCCTACTAACACACAAACCATCAGGTAAGACAACACATTCATCTTGTTGTGGGTGGCAAAATGCAGAAAACCGGAAAGAGGACAATGGAATTAGAGTGCAGATTGTCAAGGCTAGCCAGCTAACGGCATGTTTTTGTCAAGGCTAGCCAGCTAACGGCATGTTTTTGTCAAGGCTAGCCAACTAACGGCATGTTATTGTTAGATACTGATCATTTTAGTAGCATAGCATCAACAGTCCTTGTTCTTTAGCCTGTCGACTGCAGTTGCCTGAGGTCCGATGGCTACAGTCGTTGGACTGCTGTCAGACAGCAAATGTGAAAGTAAATGTAAGGATTCAATGTTGGATGATATTGTGTTTGTGTAACCCTAGTGTAACATTCGCCATGCTCTGGCAAACTGTGATTGCACCACAAAACTGTTTCAGTATCGTAGCTACACTCACTCACGCTTTCGTTCTCAATGGAATGACATCACGGAGTGGGCGTGGAGGAGGGGCAGCTCATTTGCATTGGAAAAAAAACCAACTCAATCCTGGCGGTTTTGAGCACAGCTCAAAATAGGGCTCATATTGGGCTTGATATAACACTCAATCACAGTGGTATCTTCTGGTTAAATACTCAGAGATGTATTGGGGTCCCCAAAGACTTATTTTAAATTGTTGAAAATGTGCATTTGCTGTCCCCTTTAAATCCATTTTCCATTGAATTGGTGACTCTGGTATCCGGGGTGATTCTGGGTGACTGACAGCTCAACCTACAGTACCCTAACTGATTGGAGGGGAACTGAAATAAAACTCTAATTGTATTCACAGAACACTGTGAGCAAATTCAATCAATCGTTAAATTGCTGACTTATTTGAATGTGCCGTCAAGGCTAAGGAGCAATCAGCTGTATGCACTTTGCTTCATTCTGATTCATTACTTTACCTCATAGCACCTTGGTGGGTCCTAATGTGAGACAACATACAGTATGACCCAGACTGAAGCGCTCTAAGCACTACTGACTCGTCCTCTATACCTGACAGGCGCTGGGTCACTGAGCCGGTCGTTGATTGGCCGGCTGAGCTGTGCTCATTGGAGGGAAACACAAGCCTTCTCCTCCACGTCACCTCATTGGTCAGACAACTCTGAACCCGCCTCTGAGAGCATACAGTACTAACCGCCACAACTCACAGGAGATGAAGGCTCTTCAACTGGTCATGGGTGACGGACCTTCCCCTCTCTGCCTGAAGACTGATCCATGGCTCCCCAATAGGCTGGGAACTAGCCTGAAGGCTTGGGCATAGAGGACCCAGAACACTTCTGATTAGCTACATTACATAACAGTCATTTAGCAGACGCTTTTATCCAAAGCAACTTATAATAATTGCATTAAACATACTGTAGGTAGTCAGTGTACTACTATGCGACAGAACTCACAAGTGCATGTCCTTTCTAAACAAGTGACTAAGAGCATAGCCTAATCTAGGTCTGGATAACACTACTGCGTCTGTTCATGACAACGGAATACGATCTGCGATTAGCTACACAGATCTTTAAACTGCACATAAAGATCTGTTCAAATCTCTTATCACACTAACACGCCCGAAAATGCATATCACACCCACCATTAAAGAGCATATCAAACAGTTTGAGCAATAGCAATCAAGGGTATATTTTTCTTGGCTTGTAGCCTAGAATGTTGTGAGTTTAAAGTCGCACAGGAACGGACGTTTGAGATCATCTAACTTCCGTAGTTTGACGTATTTCCGACACAAACAAGCTATGAGGGTGGGACATAATGTTTAGAGGAATTTGATTGGAACATTGACCAGTGGGCGGGTTTTAAGAACTTTAGACAGATTCGATAGAAGAATAGCGTTGATTGACGGGTGGATGTCGCAAGATTATTCTTAATTCTTATTTTACAATCTAAAGTAACTGTTGTCGTCATTGCACGTGACCTACCATTTTCCAGGAAGTAAGAAATGATATACTTTGATATAAGATTACAACAAAAGTAGAATTTTGTAATTTTTTGGGCATACATCGTTGAATAGGTGAACAGTATGACCAACTAGGGCTGCGAGCAGCAGTGAGTGGGCCCTCGCACCCCACGCGTGTCGGGATGCGGCGCCATTAAAGGGTGTGCTATTTCGGTGTCCAGTATTGAGAGAAACTTCCTGTCACCAGAAGGTGGCGCTCTAAGCGTGACTCAATACCAACGCATAGATGTGTTCAGGACAGTACCTTGATGAAGAAATGTTGTGTAAATCGGACAATGTATGTAGGAGTTATGATGATTTCCTGCTTGACCTGTAGGCGGCGCTTTAAGTATGACTCAATACTGACCTACAGATGTGTTCAGGACGCGACCTTCATCAAGCATGAGTCATTTGGAGTAAATTGGATAATGTATGTAGGAGTTATGAGTACTTCCTGTTTCACCAGTAGGTGGCGCTGTAAGTGTGACTCAATACCGACACATAGATGTGTTCAGAATGCGACCTTCATGAATCGTCAGCAATCTGGTGCAAATCGGATAATGTATCTACTGTAGGAGTTTTTAGGACTTCCTGTTTCACCAATAGGTGGCGCTATAAGAATGACGCAATACTGACACATAGATGTGTTCAGGACAGAACCTTCATGAAGCGTGAGAAATATCGGACAAATTGGATAATGTATGGAGGAGTTATGAGGACTTCCTGTTTTATGGCGAAACGCCAAAATTTGCCACGGCGCCACAGCAAGGGTGTTTAGTAAACATAACATTTTTTTGATGACAATGACAGCGCAGACGCTTGCATGTCGGTAATAAACGAGTGAAGGCCTATCCAAGAAAATGACCTCACATAAGGCATTTTGTGGTTGGCTAAACTAAGCCATATGCCGATTAGGATACCTAATGTGTTTTTAAACCGTGAGGTCTATATGATAAGGCCTATTGTTTTGGCGAGTTAGGCCTAGTTACCTACTTGTTCAAAGATTGGGGGGCAATTTGCGCCAAAACACCGGGACTAAATTATCTTCTATTAATGCCTACTCCAACAAATGATGCTACCGAGGGGCAGCTCTCCGAGGGGCAGCGCTCCGAGGGGCAGCGCTCCGAGGGGCAGCGCTCCGAGGGGCAGCGCTCCGAGGGGCAGCGCTCCGGGAGACTATTCCAAGCTGTTGCAATGTTTCCCTTATTTGCCTAATAGGTCTAGTAATAGCCTAATAATAAAAATAAAAAAAATAAAAAATAGGCGCTTTTCCATCAAAAAGATGCTCAAAGCGCTGTGGGAGAGAAGCCTTGGAAGAAACACTTTATATGTTCTTCAGCTGTTTGACAACAAGAATTTCCCCAGTGGGGACAATAAAGGTTTTCATTCATTCATTCATTGCCAGAGCTTTGAATAGCTTTGTTTTAGTTTTTTTCCCCCTCGACCGTTCAATAGAAATGTAGCCTATATTGCGTAGCAGTTTCTCTGCTTCTGTTGGATGCTTGTTTGTAAAGACCTTATTGCAGATAGATTTTTTCCTTGGCTATTCTAGAAGAATGCGTAGGCCTATGCTTTCAGTGTCACTGCTTTCTATTGGATGCATTAATGCGGTTTGTAATTAGATGTTTGAAAAAAAAACATATTTGATTTTCATATTGCTTAGTGTTGCATACAGGCTATACTTTCTATTCCCATGATGGCCTATAGTTTCACAGCAGTTTTTATGGTAGGCTATTATACTGAATTAGGCTAATCAACATTAGGCCTAATATTCGGGAACATACTTAGTAGCCAACATAATGATGGGGGGGTCGGGGACCTGGATAATGGATAGGGGGCGCTGCCCTAAAGAAGGTTGAGAACCGCTGGTCTAGACGCTTGCATAACTTCAGTCTATTGTTCATCAGCGCCATAAGCCCTCTGCTTCTAATAGGCATATAATGAGTTTTGGATTTAATTAAGGTCATTGTTAAAGGGTGGGAAAATGAAATAAGTTGTATAGTGGTAATAACTGGATGTCATTATCCCTGCTATTATCTCTCCTTTAATCACTGGTTAGTGTTTCCAGACCAAACGGTCTGAGGAGCTCCGTCATCTCAGGGGAAATGGGTCCGTTTCTCACTTCTGCAATCACAGAGTCCTATGACAACACAACTGAATGTACTAAAGCAGCGAGCAGACGGATGTGGAAAGACACAGACACACAGAGGACAGGACAGGCTCAGCAGGGTTAGAGGGACAGTAGGGACCGTAGGGACACAGACACACAGAGGACAACCCCAGCTCAGCAGGGTTAGGGGGACAGTAGGGACTGTAGGGACACAGAGGACAACCCCAGCTCAGCAGGGTTAGGGGGACAGGAGGGACTGTAGGGACACAGACACACAGAGACAGTCCTGCTCGGAAAGGTCACAAACTTCTCTCATCCTCCAGTTGACCTCAGAGGGTGACACTTCTAACATTTAAGCATTTACCTCTGGGGTCTGTGGTGGTCTAATGCATTGTGTTTGGGTGCAGCTGCCCACCGGGGACCAGGGTTCACGCCCAGGGGATCGGGGTTCACCAGGGGACCGGGGTTCACACCCAGGGGACCGGGGTTCACACCCAGGGGACCGGGGTTCACGCCCAGGAGACCAGGGTTCACGCCCAGGGGACCAGGGTTCACGCCCAGGGGACCGGGGTTCACGCCCAGGGGACCGGGGTTCACCAGGGGATCGGGGTTCACGCCCAGGGGATCGGGGTTCACCAGGGGACCGGGTTTCACGCCCAGGGGACCAGGGTTCACGCCCAGGGGACCGGGGTTCACGCCCAGGGGACCGGGGTTCACGCCCAGGGGATCGGGGTTCACGCCCAGGGGACCGGGGTTCACGCCCAGGGGACCGGGGTTCACGCCCAGGGGACCGGGGTTCAGGCCCAGGGGACCGGGGTTCACGCCCAGGGGACCGGGGTTCACGCCCAGGGGATCGGGGTTCACCAGGGGACCGGGGTTCACGCCCAGGGGACCGGGGTTCACGCCCAGGGGATCGGGGTTCACCAGGGGACCGGGGTTCACGCCCAGGGGACCGGGGTTCAGGCCCAGGGGACCGGGGTTCACGCCCAGGGCATCGGGGTTCACGCCCAGGGGACCGGGGTTCACGCCCAGGGGAACCGGGGTTCACGCCCAGGGGATCGGGGTTCACGCCCAGGGGACCGGGGTTCACGCCCAGGGGATCGGGGTTCACGCCCAGGGGATCGGGGTTCACGCCCAGGTCTTGCCAGATCCCAGCATGGCCAGTAGTTAAATCTCATCTCCAGCGTTCATCGCACCACAGGAACTCCGTCTGGTGTCGCAATTACCTTCAGGAGCTGAAAGTCAGGGAGTTGTCTGGCTCCTTCGTATGGACGACCAGCAGTGTTCAAATCAGCAACACTTAGTAGTGTCACTAGGTCAGGAGAAAACTGGCTAGCAAATTGGGTGAAAACACTATAAAATCTGAAAATAAATTCATGAAGTAAACATTTACCTCTAAACAATGGTTTGCTGTGTAATTTGTAAATTTGTAACTTGTAAATGTGTCATTTGTATTGGAGTTATCTGTATTGAACATTATCTTGGAGCCGGCAGCAACATTTAACTGTACAGTAACTGTACACGTACATTACATGTGACAAATAAGAACAGAGACCCAGAGACCCAGAGACCTAGAGACTCAGAGACCCAGAGACCCAGAGACTCAGAGACCCAGAGACTCAGAGACCCAGAGACCCAGAGACCCAGAGACCCAGAGACCCAGAGACCCAGAGACTCAGAGACCCAGAGACCCAGAGACCCAGAGACCCAGAGACTCAGAGACCCAGAGACCAGACCCAGAGACCCAGAGACCCAGAGACCCAGAGACCCAGAGACCCAGAGACTCAGAGACCCAGAGACCCAGAGACTCAGAGACTCAGAGACCCAGAGACCCAGAGACCCAGAGACCCAGAGACCCAGAGACTCAGAGACCCAGAGACCAGACTCAGAGACCCAGAGACCCAGAGACCCAGAGACCCAGAGACTCAGAGACTCAGAGACCCAGAGACCCAGAGACCCAGAGACCAGACTCAGAGACCCAGAGACTCAGAGACCCAGAGACCCAGAGACCCAGAGACCCAGAGACCCAGAGACCCAGAGACCCAGAGACCAGACTCAGAGACCCAGAGACTCAGAGACCCAGAGACCCAGAGACCCAAAGACCCAGAGACCAGACTCAGAGACCCAGAGACCCAGAGACCCAGAGACCCAGAGACCCAGAGACTCAGAGACCCAGAGACTCAGAGACTCAGAGACCCAGAGACCCAGAGACTCAGAGACCCAGAGACTCAGAGACTCAGAGACCCAGAGACCCAGAGACCCAGAGACCCAGAGACCCAGAGACCAGACTCAGAGACCCAGAGACTCAGAGACCCAGAGACCCAGAGACCCAGAGACCCAGAGACCCAGAGACTCAGAGACCCAGAGACCAGACTCAGAGACCCAGAGACCCAGAGACCCAGAGACCAGACTCAGAGACCCAGAGACCCAGAGACCCAGAGACTCAGAGACCCAGAGACCCAGAGACCCAGAGACCCAGAGACTCAGAGACCCAGAGACTCAGAGACCCAGAGACCCAGAGACCCAGAGACCCAGAGACTCAGAGACCCAGAGACCCAGAGACCCAGAGACCCAGAGACCCAGAGACCAGACTCAGAGACCCAGAGACCCAGAGACCCAGAGACCCAGAGACCCAGAGACCCAGAGACCAGACTCAGAGACCCAGAGACCCAGAGACCCAGAGACCCAGAGACCCAGAGACCCAGAGACTCAGAGACCCAGAGACCCAGAGACCAGACTCAGAGACCTAGAGACCCAGAGACCCAGAGACCCAGAGACCCAGAGACCCAGAGACCCAGAGACTCAGAGACCCAGAGACCCAGAGACCCAGAGACCCAGAGACCCAGAGACCAGACCCAGAGACCAGACTCAGAGACCCAGAGACCCAGAGACCCAGAGACCCAGAGACCCAGAGACCCAGAGACCCAGAGACCAGACCCAGAGACTCAGAGACCCAGAGACCCAGAGACCCAGAGACCCAGAGACCCAGAGACCAGACCCAGAGACCCAGAGACCCAGAGACTCAGAGACCCAGAGACTCAGAGACCAGACTCAGAGACCCAGAGACCCAGAGACCCAGAGACCCAGAGACCTAGAGACCCAGAGACCAGACTCAGAGACCCAGAGACCCAGAGACTCAGAGACTCAGAGACCCAGAGACCCAGAGACCCAGAGACCCAGAGACCAGACTCAGAGACCCAGAGACCAGACTCAGAGACTCAGAGACCCAGAGACCCAGAGACCCAGAGACCCAGAGACCCAGAGACTCAGAGACTCAGAGACCCAGAAGCTTCCCTCGACAGCCAGCAACACAGTGAGTTGTATTTATCAAAGACTGGTGGAGTCTCCAAAGGCAGCCCAACATGTGAAGAATACAGTATGAGAGAAGCGCGCGCACACACACACACACACACACACACACTCTCCCTCTCTATTCATCTCTCTCTCTCTCTCTCTCTCTCTCTCTCTCTCTCTCTCTCTGAAGTGTGTAACCACGCATCAAGAACGGAATGACCCTCACGTTAAAGAAGGTTGGAGCGTATAGACTTCTGTGTTCAAGGTACACTGATAGAAAAGCAAGGCTGCTATTGATCAAACACCATCTATTCATAGCTCCCCTTGAAGCTAATGGATTTCATCTCACTCACTGACGCCGAACAGAAAAACCCAATTCCACCCCAAGCCTACACCCAGCCGTGGCTCTCTGGTGCTGACAATCAATATGACGCCTACAGCTCTCACAAGAACACTCTTAAATGTCACAGTCCTTATGTCTGTCTTCATCAGAAGCTGTCGTATTTGGGGTTGAGTGGCAGTGAAAACAGTATTGCTGGGGCTGTAGACAGCGTTGGGCCGGGTACCAGCAGCAGCATTAGTGGTGATGGCCTTACAGCTGGTAGGAGAGGTGGAGTCACTGGTGGGACCCCCCATGTCTCTGCTCACTGGTGGGACCCCCCATGTCTCTGCTCACGGGTGGGACCCCCCATGTCTCTGCTCACTGGTGGGACCCCCCATGTCTCTGCTCACTGGTGGGACCCCCCATGTCTCTGCTCACTGGTGGGACCCCCCATGTCTCTGCTCACTGGTGGGACCCCCCATGTCTCTGCTCACTGGTGGGACCCCCCATGTCTCTGCTCACTGGTGGGACCCCCCATGTCTCTGCTCACTGGTGGGACCCCCCATGTCTCTGCTCACTGGTGGGACCCCCCATGTCTCTGCTGGGTGGACGGGTCGGAGAGTGATGTTGGCAGCCGCCTGGACCTCAGGGGTCATCTACACACCCTCCCCTGGAAAGATGGCTTCACATACTGGACAACAGATGACACAGTTTATTAAGCAGTTTTGGAACGTTTATAGCTCTAGAATGTCTCTCGGACCTAAAAGCTAAGTCTTGAAGATTCATCATGAATCATCTGTTTTTGCAACTCTTCATATATATATTCACAAAAAACACACAGTAGTAACATTCAATCATTTATTTACCGATCATTCTTTTAATTTTAGTATTTACATAATCTTCCACGATAGGCTATAGTTCTGAATTAAATTGTTGCCAGGCAACATAGGCTATCTCGCCTATTTGGTTTGGCCTTGTTCACATAAGCCTATATAGGCATAATTCGGGTGGTTCACGTTTATTTGAACATTTCCAGCTATAGTTCAGTTATTAAAACAGTTCTCCAGAGCACTCGTTTTTGCGGACTGATGAGTCGGACTGATGAGTGCGTTTTTATAATAGGATACGAAAAAGGCAAGGTTGCTGCGAGTGGTTGCTACGCAAAACATAGTAGCCTACCGCTTGATTTTATCAATGGCCTCGTCAATGAGATTGGCGGCGCATTAATACTAATTGTTATGTGGTCGCAGCCAATCAGAATCAAGTATCCAAATACTCCGTTGTAGAACTACAGTTTTAGAACAGAGCAGGCAGTTTAAAAAACAACATTCCATTCTAAAACGGATTCAAACTGTCTTGGCTGTTGTATGTGAACCCATCTTAATCAGAATTTCAGATGGTGTACCGATTCAGCTATACTGTACTGTAGCACATATAGAAGGCTATATTGGCATCAGAAATTCAGAGCTGTTTTGGTCCAAAAATGTACTTCAAGGATCCTCGACAGAACTGGACCTCTGTTGGGGCCAGTTTATTTGATTGTGGGCAATTTCTCACAAACACAATTACCTTCAAATGCCACTGGTCAGATATTTACCTCGAGCAAGGAAACTACACACAAACACTACACTACACTACACTACACTACACTACACTACACTACACACACAAACACACACTCTCTCTCTCTCTCTCTCTCTCTCTCACTCTCTCTCTCTCTCTCTCTCTCTCTCTCTCTCTCTCTCAATCAATCAATCAAAGCTTTATTTGTATAGCGCATTTCATACCCAGAGGCAACACAATGCGCTTTACAGAGAACAAGGGAGGTGGGCATACGACCCACTCTCTACATATTCCTCTCTCTCTCTCTCTCTCTCTCACTCTCTCTCTCTCTCTCTCTCTCTCTCTCTCTCTCTCACTCTCTCTCTCTCTCCATGACACAATGTCTACAGGTGCTTTCTGGACGCAAAGGCTGTGTACAGAAGCTGATTTATTATTTATGTTTACGTGACATAAGCAGTTGATTTTCTTGCAGTCACAGGACTGTTACCTTATTGTGTTGTGGGCTGGGTATCGGTACTCGATACCTTGTAGTACTGGATCGAAACAAACTGATACCAAGTAGCATCGAAACGTCTTCAGTCAAACCAGTACTTCATTCTATCCTTTTTGTATTGAGATCTATGAAAAAAATATGGTCCAATCACAAGCGTTCTTCAATTTAATGCGACGCGTGATTGGCCCATTACGGCAGACGGCTACAATCCGAAATCGACTGCAACTGCGAGTTGTTGACACAGTTTAGCACGCTGAGGTAAAGCCACCAAAACGCTCAAAGGTATGGTTATACTACACGCCTATGGCGTATGGTAAAAATAAATGCATAAAAACGCGGATTTCCCCCATTACCTAGCTAGCTAGCTAGCATTAGGAACCCTACTGTAATGCATTGCGTAGTGGTAGTTTTAACTTCTGTAGCAGCGAAATGTGTTTAGGCTAACGTTATTAACTAATGTTATGTTTAATGTTAAGACCCCCCTAGGCCTACTAGCACCTCAACTGCTACTGCTGATGTTGCCCCAGCAGCAGCCTTGACACACCGTTCACATTAGCTGCAAGGTCACGGATGACTACAAAATGTGTAGTAACTGTTTATATTGTAATAAATGCAGTTTGATACTCTTTTAAACACTTTCAAAATGTATTATTGTAAAAATGATTTGAATGTGGGAGGATCGATGGCATTTTACACAACTGAATGCTTCCATTCACATGACGGTTATGGAATGGAAAAAATGCAAGAAAGAAATTCAAAGTATCGATTGAAGTATTCAATTGGTATCAGTATCACTTTAAGGGTACTGGTATTGGTACTGATATCGTAATTTTTGAAATGATACCCAGCCCTGATAGTATTGTTATTTAAAAAAAAAAAAAAAAAATCCTGGTGGGAAATAATAATAATAATAATAATAATAATAATAATTGTAAAGACAAATGCAGTGACATTAGCGGGGGCAGAGGGCTGTCGCGGGGAGGAGGGAGCCCTCCACGGGCGCCTGGCCCAGGGGCCACACTCCATAATCCTTCCATGGTTTAGGGGGGACACTGGGACAGTCAGCTGGTGTCACCTTCAGACCACTCTCAATTCCTTAGACTCAAACAGATTTGTAGCAATCAATCTGACTTTGAAAAAGAGAGAGACATCATGTACAACACCTTTGTTACAAAGGTTACCCCAGAAAGTGGCTTGACAATGCTTTGTCTAAACTACAAGACCACAACCCCAACCTGGATGCAAGGCCCAAAAAGAAACATCCATGTTCTTGTATCACAACATTTAACCCTTTAAGCAATGACATTCACAAGATCATAGAGAAACATTGCCATGTCCTGACAGCTGACCCTGAAGTGGCTAAGATTTTTACAGACCCTCCCCTTTTCTCTCATTATAGATCACGAAGCATCAGGGACTTCATAGTGAGAGCAGAATGCCATGAACCCCCCCCCCCCCCAACTACACACGGGACGCCTTGATAAAGTCAGGTTTCTATCCCTGCAGTCACTGTGTAGCCTGTTCTCATTCAAATAAAACTAGCACATACAAGAGCACAGTCACCAACAAACAATACATTATCAAAAAGTTTGTTAATTGCAGCTCAGCCAATGTCATCTACATGATTACATGCAAATGCAATCTTCAATATGTAGGCAAAACATCCAGACCAGTCCGCACACGTATAATAGAGCACATGAGTGCCATTAGACGCAAGGACATCAAAACCCAGTAACCAGACATTTTATGGAAGCCGGTCACACTGTTGCAGATCTATCATATATTGTTATTGAGCAAGTCAACAAATCACGCAGAGATCTAGACACCAGACTCCTCCACACCGAATGGAGATGGATATTCTATTTAAAGTCTTTATAAACCCAGGGGAATGAATGAGGACCTCTCTCTCCACTGTTTGCTCTAGGAATCTCACCCACAGAATGGACATTCTACAGACTTCTGCCAAGTTGACCACTCCATTATAATACCTATGAATGTTACACCTTGCACCTTGTCTATACAATAGACAACTGACTCTGCACCACTGTACACTCAAACACTCGAACCAACACCTGACAACACTTGAGCAATTGAACACCTTGCCTATACAATAGACTAGTACTATGTTTACAATTGTTCATTCATGATATTATTACAATTGACCTTTCAAGTCTCCCTACACTTAGGTTACTTAGCTTAGAACCATTTTAATTACAATTTACTTCTAAGGGCAAATACTTTACTTTCATATGTTCATATCAATATAATATCAAGATCATATAGGCTATATATATATATATATATATAGTAAAAGGAGGCCTATTAACACTTCACTATTAACAAACAACTTTGCTACCTGCTGACTCAATCAAGTAGATGTCCAGATAACCCACTGTGTCATGGGGTCCGTCCCAATTCAAGGGTTGCATCCTACCTAGGTCACAGCCTACGCTGTCTACGTAGGTCGTGTCCTTCAGGCCAGGGAGGCCGGATGTAAACGTTTTGTGAAATGGGACGGTCTAGCCTACGGAGGATTCCCAACTCGTTATTTTGTTGCCTAGGCAGCCCCAAGCGCGCCGCGTGCCGGTAGCGCGACCTGTCCTGAAGTAACTTAGCGTGACCTGTCCTGTTGTTATGGAAACACCACAGAAAATGTCTATCTAAATCGTCTATGTAAACTCGTAGATACAGGCGTCATTTTTATTAAAACGTAATAATATTAACATCAAAGCGGTTTAAAAATGTTTTAAAATCCGAGCAATGGCGGCTGGTACAGGAATTAATCCGGACCGAAACGCATTCTGGGAGGGAGGCCGCGAAGGATCCATCAGTTGTATCCTTCAAATTCGTCAAAAGTAGGCTGCATTTGAGGGCTGCATTCGGAGGACTCTTCGTAGGCTGAATGAATTGGGACAGCACTTGTTTCCCCGATGTGACGTAGCAGCCTTAAAATCCGGCCTAGGTAGGATGCAACCCTTGAATTGGGACAGACCCTTGGTCTACTTATTCACCACAAATGGCCAGGAACCCGCCAGCGGATTCAGTCAGAGGTCCGCCAGCTCATCCATCGGGGACCCGATGTAGGTCCGCTAGCCTTGTGTTATCTGGGTTTATCCCTTACCTTTGTCCAGCAATAGAAGTTGAACCAATTACAGCAAAATAGCTAACGTTACAGGAATCATCAGTCTAACTGCTTTAGCCACTGACCGCTACCATTAATGTTATGGAAGCTACTGCTAGTTGTTGTGAGCCCATGAGCTAACTGGCTATCCCACTCTCATTGTGCTGGATTAGCATTGGAAGCATTGGAACTGATGTGTCCAGGTGACAAGACCCATCTTTATTTATCAGACATTATTTCATATCATTTCAATTCACAGCTATTTCAGTGGCATGACTAGCTTCCGTCCTACCAGTCCTGAACAGAAACAAGCCAGCCACGCACATAAGCCAGGCTGGACCTGGCCTGGTTGAGATACACCAGCATGCCCGGTCGACAAGGATGTCTTTTTGGAAGTACACTGAGCACATGCTGTCTGTCTGTCTGTCTGTCTGTCTGTCTGTCTCTATCTATCTATCTATCTATCTATCTATCTATCTATCTATCTATCTATCTATCTAATCCATCCATCCATCCATCAGAAGAGTGAGGATTCTGACCTTCCATGACGTAGACCAGCGAGCCCACATCGCCCTCCTTGATGATGCAGCTGTCCTTCCCGTACTCCACAGGGTACATGCAGTCCACGATCTCCTGGATCTGAGAGAGCTCCAGGTTCTTCATGAAGTCGTTGTCCAAGATGGCTTCCTTGATCAGGTCCTTAGACCTGGGGGGTGAGGGGAGAGTTCATACATCTTGAGGAAACTGTAGATTATTAAGAAAATTCAATATTTTTTTATATTCAACATAGGACATGTGGGATATTGCATGTTTTTGGAAATCTCTCTTTCTAAAATATGGCTTAGGGAAAATTCCTCCAGCTTTCCATTGTAGCCAACCTTAATGTTGTGAGCTTCTGAGCTCACAAAAATACCCTCAATAACTATCACTCTATCACTTTGAGATTCAGAACGTCCTTTTTAATAAAGAAAAATGTTCCTTGTTCTGCAGTTTGGTTTGACATTCAATTTAGTTTGCTTTGTTTGTTTTCCATTACTTGCACATGACCTCTGACTGTACTGGTCATGACCTCTGACTGTACTGTACATGACCTCTGACTGTACTGTACATGACCTCTGACTGTACTGTACATGGGCTCACACATTATATACAAACATCCCCCACACATTAACACTCATACACATACTGATATGACACACATCGCACACCATTTTGTATTTTGCACTGTTCATTTGCACTGTCCTGTCTTTGCCCTGTCCCTCTAGTCTTTGCACCCTGTCTAATGGTGTGTCCATCAGTGTTATGCACCAACCAGAACAAGTATCCTAGTAAAAACTACCTGGCAATACAACTGATTATGAAGTGAAACAGTTCTGTCCAAGAAAATTCTGCACACCAAAAACAAAGTGAGCTACCTCCAAGCTGTCATCAGCGTGGTGAGTCTCTTAGATGGGCGACATGGTGAGACACACTGTGACCAATCTCTCTGAGTCAGGCTTATATCATGTAAGGAGGTTAACGCTACAAGAAGCCCACATCTTCAAAGAGGAGCTTTGAAGGAAACGCTTTGTACCTCTCAAAGGATGCTGGGAATAGAACTCACAGAAGAGGCCGGCGGTTTGAAGCATTGCCTGTCATCCTCTCTCTACGGCAACACGGCCAGGGCTGAAAATGAACTTTTTGGCTCACCTGCCAAGGGGACTGGTGGATGAGAAAATCCACCGGCCAAGTATATTTTTTACCGGCCAAAATAATAAATTGCCTTTTTTGTCACATTATACATCTGTTTCAGTACTTTTCATTCAGATAATAGTATTATGTTGAATACATGCTTAAGGAAGAGGCCAAAGTAAAATTTCAAATAAATTAGTTTAATTCGATGCCTAGAAACATTGCAATTCATAGAAATTCAATTATTCATTTCCATTCACTTCCACGGTGTAGAATTATCCATAACTACCTAACCCTACACAAATATGAGATATAAATGATCCAAGCTGATGATCCAATGATCTTAACCTCATGGTCTTTATGTGTTTATGAACAAAATACATATACTGTGACATATTCACAGCCTGTCATCATGTAAAGTTAAACCTGAGCTGGATGACCAGTGAAGTCAGTCAAGGAGGAACCAGTACCGTCTTCAGAGCTGATAAGCTACATGACAAGCGATCAAAGACATCCCTTCTGAGAAACAGTGGCTTGGTATGTGTTGAGGAATTTACATCCAAACACCTTAAACCTTTGTCCTCTCACTCCTTTTGTAATACATCACCTCCCCCAAATATTCACATAGCTGTGCTAACATACAAAATGGCTTCCAGAAGGCCATCTGTCTACAACAGAATAACCATCCTTTGTAATCCTTTGTCCCCAATTGCCGCCCTTTTTCTCATGTCACATGTCTGTACTCTTGGCCACGCCTGCCATTTCATATGACGTACAATAGATTAGCCAATCACATCCTGGAAGCACCATACCTGTGTTTTGCTTGAATAAAAGTGAGCCCAAGAGGCTGAAGGCTTCACTTCGCTGAATAAACCACTCGTTGTTCAGGAAGTCCTTGCGCTCGTATGTTTTTCACAATAAACCAGACTTAACCTTTTGAGCGAATCTTGGTAAATCCTTTTGACTAGATCAGTTATTTTACGATCACAGTTGGCGACGCGGATGAAAAAGGGAGGACTGCCTGCGTGTTGCTTCGGGATTCCAGTGGATGAACTGGTAGACAGACGTGTCGGTCCATATGGGCTTGGAAAGTCAATCTTCTCTCTTGCGCCAGAGCGCACGCTGAGATTATTTCCTCAGTTCTTCCACTGGATTCTTGAAGCTCACAGGTACGTTTAAACGAACCCTCTTATGGTTCTGAGTTGTATTTGCCTTGTTTCGGATTGTGTGGGTCTGGCGTATTGTTGAAAGCAAAACTCCCCGGGGAAGGTGGTGGCGAAAGGCGTTGTTTTTAACAGTGGCAGTTTAGGATTGGTGATATTGCATTGTTCTCTGACTTCGTCCTTGTTTAGGCTACCGGGGTTCTCTTCAGAAGAGGTGTAATTTTGGGTTTGGGACTCGCTCCCTTACAGTTGATGTAGACTACAGTTTAGATTGTTTGTCGGCTCGGCTGTAGTTAAGAAGTGAGAGTGCACTTCTAGGATAACGTTTTGGGTTGCTTTAGTTCGATGTTCCAGAATTAGCACAGAAGGGAACCTGTTGAAGTTCGCAGTGAGTGCGATTTCCAAATTGTTGAAGTTCGCAGATAGTGCGATTCCCACAGGGTTGAAGTTCGCAGGTAGTGCGATTCCCACAGGGTTGAAGTTCGCAGTGAGTGCGATTTCCAAATGGGTTGAAGTTCGCAGTGAGTGCGATTACCAGCTAATCTCCGGAGTGTCTGTTTTTGTCGTGTTGTTGTGTTGTCTTTGTGTTCGTCTAGCGCTATTTTCGCCGGCTCAGTGGGATTTTTGAGCTTCGGCTCTTGCCTTGTATTGTTTGTTAAGCGCGCCTATAATCCAGGTAGGTATTGTTCACATTTTGTACACTGTTAAATCGTAACTGCTAGATTTCCAGTAGGCTAGCAGGTTGTCTGGGAGACGCAGGAAAACAACTACTACTCCGCTCTCCCGGTGATCCGCCATCGAGCCAGAGGGAGAACAAAGGACCAGTTGACTGGGTGAGTTACTGAGCGGTTTAATGTGTCTTTGTTTCTTTCGAAATTGTATTCTTTCCCGCCGTGAGTTAACTATAAGGTTTCCTTTCATTGCTGTTTTGGGGTTTTAGGCTGCGTCGTGTTTATTAGGGATTTGTTTCAGTATAGCTTTTATTAAACTTAAATTTTCCCCGCGCACGCCCACATACAACATCCGGGTCTTACATGCAACATTTTGGGAGCACCACTAGGTGTCCCTGTAACACCGGCTACTAACATATGCTATATGCAACAGGATTCTACTGCTAGCTTGCAATTTGTCTAGCCCTGATGAGATTTCGTTATGCGCTAAAGCATTTTCGATTTCTTACATCCCCATCTGACATTTAGTGTTACATTTTTAGCTAAGATTCGGGCTCAGCTAGAGGTGTTTGAGATGTCTAGGTTAAGGGAAAAGCCTGTTAATTCTATAGACTGGTCTGCTTTTAAGATTTGGGAGAGAGTAGCACGAGAGGGTTTTTTATTTAGGTCAGGAAGGAAAGATAAGGAGGTTCAGCAGACAGTCTCTCCGCCATTTCCCCAGCAGAATAACTCTGATTTAAAATTAGATTTTTCCCCCTCGACTCGTTGCTCTGTGCTCACACCCAACCAGGCTGTTGCTGTTCCCCCTTTTCATGCTCCCGCCATTAGCCACGTCCCTTCTCTCTCCCCTCTACAATACGAGTTAAGCGCACCCCTTTCTACGAGGTATTCGTCCGAACAAGAACAGGTCAGGAAGGAAGAATTGGCTAGAGCTATATCTGAGGCTAAGTTTAATTTGGAACAACTGCAAATGGCTAGAGATAGTCTGGAGGGACCGCAAATACAAGCGCCACTGATACGCTGCCCAAACCCTGTTCCTCGCCCTTCACAAATAAATGATGCAGCTGGTTATGCGGCCTGGACTCCAGAGATTACGGTTTATAGACCCTGGCGCTCTGATGAACTACGTGATGTAGCTAAAACCTTGCCCGATCCAACCAAAGACATTGAAGAGTTTGAAAATATTTTTAACAGTTTAGTTCGAATGTATGAGCCTCACGCAGAGGAAATCGCCATGATCATGAGACAATGCCTTGGGTTAAAATGGGTCGATGTGAAAGATCCGTTTGACATTACGTTGCCTTTTTCTCATGCCGATTTTGCCGACCAAAACACTGCGCTGTTGAACAGAATCAAAACTCGATTCCCTAAAAAGATGGATTGGGACCGTATCACATATTGCAAACAAAATTCCGATCAACAGTTCGAGAAATTTTGGGAACGACTAGAATCAGTTTTCGCCGCACACAGTGGCATGGACAAAGCGAACGCCGATTATAAAAAGATTTTGAAACAACAATTGATGAATAACTCTCTCTCCTCTTTGTCCGACCATGTTAGGTTGATGTGCCACACCTGGGAATCGACTTGTCTCGAAGAAGTTGTTGACCATTTCCGCTATGCGGAGCGTCTTTGTGATCACATTGAAAAGAGGGAGTTGAAAGAAATGAAGCTAGGTGCAGCCAGATTACAAGCTGCTCAGTTACGACAGCTGGACAATCAAACTGCTGTTGCGAGGTGGAACCAACAACGACCACAGTGGCGACAGAGAAACAATAGGAAGCGTTCTGGTAGGGTTAGGCGAGGAAAAAGGTATAATCAAAGTGAAGATAGAGACGATTCATGCTTCCATTGTGGTCAGTATGGCCACTGGATTGAACGGTGTCACAGTTACCGCAAGCTGAATGAAAAGGAAGAGCCTCCGATTTGGGGTCGAGCGCCACCTGCTGGAGTTCCCTTGAACAACCCACAAGGGAGATTTTAACTAGCCAAGATAGAGCCATATTTTTTAAGGTAAATAAACAGGAGAAGACAGATGTAGCTGAGGACATAAGGTTTGTGCATGATGGTGGGAGGATGAAATAGATGTAGAGCCTTTGAGTCTTAAGTTGTTGAGAATGTCTCTGAGGATGATCTTTTAGGTATTGGTGCGAACTCAAAAGTCTGACAGGGTTTTGAATAGGTGTTTGAGTTTAGGTTATGGTTTTCGCTTTGATTCAGGAGTTTATGTTTCAATAGTCAATGAATGGCCATAAGCTGTTCGTTTATGCATTCTACTGTATGAATTTCATTCACATAATGATGATGTGTCTGTGAGGAGTTGGCTTTAGGCCTTCCCCTCTGCTATTGACCCCAGTCTGTGTTGAGTGTTATCTTTCAGGTGCTATGGACCCTGGGCGGCAGGTCTTTGAGGAGCCTGGATCGTGCCTTCCTGGGGACTGCGACACCGGGGGGTTTGATGTCTGATGATTGCTCCAGCATGGAAAGAGGATATGAGACAGCACTGAGGGCTGTTCTCTTTCGATGGGGCTATGTGCTAGTAACCTCTGGCCCCCGATTTGCTTTGTTGCTGTGTGATGATTTGGTTATTTGTATGTGTTTAATGTTTTTGTTAAATATCTCATGTTTATAGTTTGAGGCACATTCATCGGGGCTGAGTGTTTTTCTGAGTGTTTTACAGACAACTGTCGTTCCGGGAGTGATGGGTGAGTGCCGAACCAGGAGACGACACAGGACCGGAGGTGGAGATGGAGGTTACCGGCCTGTTTTTCTACAGATGGGCGACCTGTGGTTCGTGGGATGCAGGGCCAACGCCATGTCACCGACTCACCGTGAGCGACAGATAAGTATGACATAGGGAATAGACCATTTTGTCCGAAGCGGTGCCCAATACTCTGTCCTCAAATGCAGAAGAGGGAAGTTTTAGATATACAATATTTAGCTATACAAATGAAGCTTTGATGGATTTTTTGATTAATTGATAATTGATGTTTTCTTAATTGTAAATGAAGCCAGTTCATTTTAGTGTCATTTTATTTGAGTGATGCATTTTTTTTCCCCCATCTCTGTTTTATCCTGACTTCAGGAAATTTGTTTCTACCCTTAGGGGGAGTTATTTTGTTGAGACGAGAATGTGTTTATTTTATTTTATTT
This sequence comes from Borostomias antarcticus, assembly GCF_949987555.1. Lineage (NCBI taxonomy): Eukaryota > Metazoa > Chordata > Actinopteri > Stomiiformes > Stomiidae > Borostomias > Borostomias antarcticus. The sequence continues at coordinate 1,329,761 of NC_140258.1, forward strand.
CATAAAATCGCGAGAGAAATTCTAGAGCAAAATCCAATTGCCTTGATCATGACTGGGGACTGGGCGTGTTAAAGTCATTCTTACACTGCCCCTGATGTCACTGTAGGCTACTGCAGAGCCTAGATCCAAGATTACAAAAGCTAGATTCCCCACTGACAAACTACATAGACTGACGAGCCGACTGGCTCTAATGACACTTGAACAGACACCCTGTTTAAGTTTTCCTGACTGAATAACACAATTTTTCCCCAAAGCAGGAGCTTGCACTTAACCATGTTTCTGAGTATCTCCAACAGACTGCTGATAACCGTTCCTGACCAAAGAGGGGAACAGGGAGACCAGACCAGAGGACTCAAAGAGGGGAACAGGGAAACCAGACCAGAGGACTCTCCTTTTGCTCTTCTGTTTTGTTGTCTCTCTCATCTGTGGATCCACAGATGGAGCACTTCATCAGCCTGTACTGGGGGAGCGGGAGCGCCGAGGTGGACCTCCAGCAGCACGACCCGGGCCGGCCCTACGTGGAGCAGTACCGTGTGGACCGGGCTCAGTTCAAGAGCCTGTACGTCTGTGTCGTATGGCGCCCTGGCTGTGTGGGGTCCACACGGACACCGTGTCCCACCGCACCTTCACCCTGCTGAACCAGGACAGGGACTCCCTCCTCACCTTCCGAGAGCTCGCTGGCTGACCGCTCTATGTAGACCTGCCCAATGGGGAGACAAGAGACTACCAGGAGCAGATGAGCAGCCTGAGAACAGGCCAGAAAACATGGAAGAGAAGTAGATGTTGCGGGGTGAACCTACCCGTCAAAGATGGAACAATCAGCACCAGGACATTCTGGCCTGTGTGGAATAGCTGTCAAAAGTAGCTGAGAGGACGGTCCATGCAGCCGAACCAGAGATCTCAAAGGCAAAGCGGTCACTGCCACACTGTCCTCTCCTCTGATGAGCAATCGGAGAGTGACCTTGACGGTCACCGCCACACTCTCCTCTCCTCTGATGAGAAATCGGAGACTGACCTTGCCGGTCACCTCCTTCTCGTGGTTGTGGTATGACAACGTGGACAATCTCAACAGCAATGACTGCACCTCTAACCGCACACACTGGAACCTACATTAAACATTCAGAGACACAAACATGGAAGCTATGATCCAGAGGAAATTACATGTGATTATTCACAACAAGAGTGAATGAACTTTGAAATTATCTTGAAAAAATATCATATTTGTTTACAAGAGTTACAATGGTTGAAACATGAGTTGATAAATAAGTTTGGGTTTTTCCTCTAAATTCACCAAGAGGTTTTTTGCCCTTCTTACACTGGTAACCATTTCATCTTTTTGCCTTGTTCAAACTTTAAAATCAAGGTTTTTTGGTGAATGGTTGTCCACTTTTAGACTATAAATAGTATATAATCATGTCATCTTTTTTACCTTGTTTCCTGTCATATTTCTGAAACAAGGGGTTTTGGTGCGTGATTTTGCACGTGGAAAGAAAATAATCTATTTTTTTGTTAAATATATCACAATAAAAGTTTAAAAAAAAAATATTATTTTTTTTGCTCCACCTAGTGGAGAGATTATTTCCTTTCCACATGTATAGCATAGCTGAATGTTGACACTTTGTGTTTGGATTTTATATTTTATTTTTGTGTACCTGTTCAGGCACAAATGGGGGATTGTTGAGGAATTTACATCCAAACACCTTAAACCTTTGTCATCTCACTCCTTTTGTAATACATCACCTCCCCCAAATATTCACATAGCTGTGCTAACATACAAAATGGCTTCCAGAAGGCCATCTGTCTACAACAGAATAACCATCCTTTGTCATCCTTTGTCCCCAATTGCCACCCTTTTTCTCATGTCACATGTCTGTACTCTTGGCCACGCCTGCCATTTCATATGACGTACAATAGATTAGCCAATCACATCCTGGAAGCACCATACCTGTGTTTTGCTTGAATAAAAGTGAGCCCAAGAGGCTGAAGACTTCACTTCGCTGAATAAACCACTCGTTGTTCAGGAAGTCCTTGCGCTCGTATGTTTTTCACAATAAACCAGACTTAACCTTTTGAGCGAATCTTGGTAAATCCTTTTGACTAGATCAGTTATTTTATGATCACATATGCTATAGAAGCCCAGAGACAGGATGGTACACATCTACTGTAGGTGTCGACTGTAGTAGCGCGCGTCCTCTGAGGTAAATGGGAATGATTTTCTGTGCGCGAGTAGCCTCGCGTCACCAATCTCTCCTAGTGCGCGAGGCTCCGCAACAGTCATGTGACTGAAAACTTTATTTGGTGCAGCGGGGGAGCTATTTAAAGGACAATGCTCGTTTTTGACAACCTGGACCTTATTTACGACATAATATAAGACGTTTGACTCACTGAGATCACTTTGGTGTAGTTCGGAGGCATGTAGAAGAAATTTAAAATCCAGCGTGAGCCAGTATATCCATGTAATGGCGGTGGTCGGGGCACTTAGAATGCAGTTTCTAAAAATCTATTTTCTGCCGCGAAACGGTTGTTTTCATCAATCTGTCTTGATGAATCGCTTGTTGTGCTTACATAGAGCATAGGCCTGTTGTGGTATTTCACATGCCTCTGTAATATGATCTTTAGAAACGTCTTTCGAAACGAAATAGCTTCCTCGCACAGCGCGCAATCGTTGCTCCAGCACGCTGTGCGCATGCATGCTGGAGCAAGTGAGGAAGCTATTTCGTTTCGAAAGACGTTTCTAAAGATCATATATATACACCAAAGGTATCTCGGTGAGTCAAACGTCTTATAATATGTCGTAAATAAGGTCCAGGTTGTCAAAAACGAGCATTGTCCTTTAAGTGCAACACACAACAAACAGAACGCCGGTCTATTGCATGAATGTGGCGACATCTACTCTATTGTACAAACATTTACCCGCCCGCGTGGCGGATAGCCTCCAAAATTTAGTCACCAAATGGAAATTTTACCCGCCATTGGCGGGTGGCGGGTGTTAATTTTCAGCCCTGAACACGGCACCCTAACCCTAATCCTCACCCCCAATGCCCCCTCACTTCCAATACCTTCCCTGTTTGGGAGAGACCACACACACAGGAGAGACAACCAAACTTCTAACTGGGCCCATCTTAACAAATCAGATGGCTTTGTTTCGTCATGTGTTAGATCGGAGAAATCTACTCTCTCTCTCTTCCTCAGCTCCTCTCAGGATCTTCTGAACACGGGACCAGGATCAGTCAAAATGGTCACCTAGCATCTAATGAAATGTCCTAGCACACCGTGACAGGTTTTACGTCTTGCTCTTCGACAATATAAAGGGTCGGAGGATATTCTCATAAACAACAGTATCTTTCTATGATCTAACCTCGGCCCGGGCCTGAACATCGGCCCACAAATAACCCAGGAGAGCGTGGTGAGCAAAGGTACTGTCACACACACCGCTCTCTCTAGTTCCCTAAATCTGCATTCCTCAGGAAGCTTTCCTCCTTAACCCCGGCCCGGCTCCTGACAGATTTACATCCCGGAGAGGAATCAGGGTCCCTGGCTTCTTCACTACCGACGAGACCCCCTAAGTGGAGCCCCCTACTCCACGGCAACCAATCACACATCAGCAGGCCCCTCTCCTGCACTTCCGCAGAGGATATATATATCTGCCTTGATCCACCAGTCATGTTTGGGAATAGGAACTAAACATGGGCTGCCTTCCTTAAAAGGAGAAACTATGCTCTTTTACAAGCAAAAAAAAAGAGAGGGGGAGGAGAGGAAGGAAGAGTGGGAGGCAGAGAGAGAGAGGGAGAGAGAGGGAGAGAGAGATAGAGATAGAGCTAGAGAGAGAGGAGAGAGAATTACAAATATTCTAGTGTACTCCTAGAAAGATATGGGGTGTAAAAATAGATGGAAATGAAATATGCTTTTATTTTGGAAGTTATTCAACACTGATCAAACTGTGTGTGACCCTATGTAGACAGACAAATAGTGGTGATAGTTCATGCTGATCAACTATCATATTTCTTTCACTTAAATTCAGTTTTGTGAGAATTACAACCCAGCATGTAGATTACATGGACATTGGATTGGAGACTGACTCCATGTTGTGAGCCCTCATCACAGCGGGTCAGCTGACCATGGCTACCAGCGCATGTTTACCTCAGCAGAGGGAAATAAAGGAGTCAAGCCAGTGAATTGTTACACAGGTAGAGAACAATGACTAATGGATTTCTCCTTCTCAAACAACAAATAGCCACATATTGACTCTCCTACAGTGAAGCCCTCAAAGCAGGCCGGCAGGACGAAGCCGCTCTCATCTGGGCAGGCATGGTCACAGCTGGGATCACTACAGATGCTATTACTGTTTATTATGATCCCTCTTTTGACCTGTCATTTATCACACTATTTCGGCCAGAGGATGGAACCACATACGCTGGATAGTAAAAGCAAAAGTGTGGATATATATCACAATTATCACAAGATACTATTTAGGATAAATATTTAGGAAACTGTGAATCTCAAATGAATGAAGTGATTATTTACTACTTTTGAAGAGCTTCTAGTGCTTGTGCTTATGTGTTAATAGTTAATAGATTATGGGGGGACTGTGTTTGTCCACCTGGGTACTGGTGTGATGTTTAACAGACAGAGAGACAGACAGAGAGAGAATGTGAGAACGAGAGACAGAGAGAATCTAGTCCAGGTCAAAATATAAACATGCCAAACAGCCTGGCACCATCTTTTATCACTGTCTGGATTAAACAAACACCTGACGTCACGCCCCCCAGATGCAGAGCTGCGATCTAAGCCCTTTAATAACAACATCTGCATGCTGCCTGACAGCTGGAATACTAAACATATCTCACAAACTACAGGGGTGTGACTGTGGACGATTTCACACACCTCTCAGAAATCTATTATTACTCCTATGCTAGACATGTCTCTTCCTGCTGGCTGACTGGCAGAATGCTGGCTGGTTCACATGGTTTCATTGAATGACTGGTATTAACTCCTAGGCTTGTTGCCCTTTTATTTATTTACATTGGACCTCTCATGAATGCACTTTCATCCACCAACTCGGTGTGTGTGTGTGTGTGTGTGTGTGTGTGTGTGTGTGTGTGTGTGTGTGTGTGTGTGTGTGTGTGTGTGTGTGTGTGTGTGTGTGTGTGTGTGTGTGTGTGTGTGTGTGAGAGAGAGAGAGAGAGAGAGAGAGAGGTGTGTGTCCATTCAGTGTTCTGCCAAATGGTGCCAATATAAACCATGTAGGTTTAGCATATCGTCTAGACTGTCCATGGACCGCAGGGCAGAGGCCACCCTGGACTGGAAATACTTACAGGTGGTCGACCTGCTGCGCGCACGCTGCAGCACAACTACGACGCACAATTACGCACTATGGAGATCATGCTCAATGGTGGATACGAGGGCCACGCCAACACCGTGAAAAGGCAACAAATAATAACCTAATAAAATCACATGTGGTATCTGTACACCTACTGTGGGCTTTTGGGGTAGAAGGGCAGAGTAACATGGCTCAGATCCTGGATGTCGAAAGCGGTGGGCTCGGCAGAGATCGCTTGTCTCTTAGTCCGCTGCTGCTCGTGCAGCCCGGTGTGTTTGTGGACCTGTTGGGTCGCCGGTTTGATGACCGAGCGGTACTTGTCCAGCTCGTTCTGTAGTTTCTGGATGAGCTCGTCCTTCTGGTCCAGTTCCAGCTCCAGCTCGTCTATGAGCGCGTCTCGCTGCCGCAGCTCCTCGATCTTCTCCTGCAGCGCGTACTGGAGGTCGCGCAACGTGCCCATCTTCATCCACAACAACAGGAAACTTTGGGAAAAGCTGTCCGGTCGATTATTCTCTCCTCCTTTGAGTCAGCAAACTTTATCCCGCATCAACAGTTTCGAAAGGGCATCCCTTCCTTGAATCCCAAACGGTTTACCGTTACCGAAACGTGATCTGAAGAGGAGGGTAGAGCGAGAGCAGGGTGAACCCCGAAGGCGCCTGACGGAAAATGGAAAGTTTCCGCTGCGCGTGCGGCCGGTCCTCTCCTCCCCGAGGCTGAACCGGAGAGCGCGAGGCTGAACCGGAGAGCGCGTGGCTGAACCGGAGAGCGCGAGGCTGAACCGGAGGCTGAACCGGAGAGCGCGTGCAGCGACGGGAACGTAGGAACAATGCAGCCTGTGCGCGCGAGAGAAGGGCCCTCTTGCGCAATCCCGTGAGTCGCTCAACTGAACTCACACAGTAATAAAACAATAATAATAATAATTATTATTATTAATTATAATAATAATAATAATTATTATTGTTGTTGTTATTGTGTATTTATTTATTTTCCATATCGAGCTATTGAGCATACTGTCCTTGTAATAAACTTATGAGATCTGATTTTTATAGCCTAGCCTATTTATAGAATAACTTGTTCATCAGGCTTCATGGGGAGCCTATATTTTGACATCAGCAGACAATGTCAGACCAAACTCCACAATCTACCATTCAGAAAACAAAAAGGTGAAAGGATGTAAAGGTTATTATAATCTCACAAAGTGCATCCATCTATCTGGTCATATCTGAGTCCGCTGAGGACAGAACTGGACACTGTACCAATCAGAGGGAGTAAACAATATCACACTGGACCAATCAGAGGGCTTGGCTAAGGTGATATATTATTACCATATTGCTTATAGAAGATATCAAATATACCCATATGACAGCTATGAGGTCCAGTATGACAGCTATGAGGTCCAGTTTGACAGCTATGAGGTCTAGTATGACAGCTATGAGGTCCAGTATGACCACTATGAGGTCCAGTTTGACAGCTATGAGGTCCAGTATGACAGCTATGAGGTCCAGTATGACAGCTATGAGGTCTAGTATGACAGCTATGAGGTCCAGTATGACAGCTATGAGGTCCAGTATGACAGCTATGAGGTCCAGTATGACAGCTATGAGGTCTAGTTTGACAGCTATGAGGTCCAGTATGACAGCTATGAGGTCCAGTATGACAGCTATGAGGTCCAGTTTGACAGCTATGAGGTCCAGTATGACAGCTATGAGGTCCAGTATGACAGCTATGAGGTCCAGTTTGACAGCTATGCGGTCCAGTTTGACAGCTATGAGGTCCAGTATGACAGCTATGAGGTCTAGTTTGACCACTATGAGGTCCAGTATGACAGCTATGAGGTCCAGTATGACAGCTATGAGGTCCAGTATGACAGCTATGAGGTCCAGTTTGACAGCTATGAGGTCCAGTATGACAGCTATGAGGTCCAGTATGACAGCTATGAGGTCCAGTATGACAGCTATGAGGTCTAGTTTGACCACTATGAGGTCCAGTATGACAGCTATGAGGTCCAGTATGACCACTATGAGGTCCAGTATGAAAGCTATGAGGTCTAGTTTGACAGCTATGAGGTCCAGTATGACAGCTATGAGGTCCAGTTTGACAGCTATGAGGTCCAGTATGACAGCTATGAGGTCCAGTATGACAGCTATGAGGTCTAGTATGACAGCTATGAGGTCCAGTTTGACAGCTATGAGGTCTAGTATGACAGCTATGAGGTCTAGTATGACAGCTATGAGGTCCAGTTTGACAGCTATGAGGTCTAGTATGACAGCTATGAGGTCTAGTTTGACAGCTATGAGGTCTAGTTTGACAGCTATGAGGTCCAGTATGACAGCTATGAGGTCCAGTTTGACAGCTATGAGGTCCAGTATGACAGCTATGAGGTCCAGTATGACAGCTATGAGGTCTAGTATGACAGCTATGAGGTCCAGTTTGACAGCTATGAGGTCTAGTATGACAGCTATGAGGTCTAGTTTGACAGCTATGAGGTCTAGTTTGACAGCTATGAGGTCCAGTATGACAGCTATGAGGTCTAGTTTGACAGCTATGAGGTCTAGTATGACAGCTATGAGGTCCAGTATGACAGCTATGAGGTCTAGTATGACAGCTATGAGGTCCAGTATGACAGCTATGAGGTCTAGTATGACAGCTATGAGGTCTAGTTTGACAGTTTGACAGTTTGACAGCTATGAGGTCCAGTATGACAGCTATGAGGTCCAGTATGACAGCTATGAGGTCCAGTTTGACAGCTATAAGGTCCAGTATCCAGGGACCAGGTGTCAAGAGGGAGAGGAGAAACCCTCTGCATGGTGGATGAATAATGCCAAAGTCGACCCCCTGAGTGAAGGTCACCAGGCTGCACTGAGGTCACCAGGCTGCACTGAGGTCACCAGGCTGCACTGAGGTCATCCCCACTGGCATTCCTGCTGTAATCTGCTCACGCTTCGTGTTATTCCAACCGGCCGTCTGAAACACACCAGCCATCTGAAACCCTCTGGACTACACTGGACCGTCTATATACTGGTCTAATGAAAGGTCTGGTTTCACAGACCTGCATAGTGCTGAGGATACAGGATATTCTGTTGTCTCTGATACAAACTTCTAACTAATGTATTGCTGGAAATAGCAGGAAGCAGCATCTCTAAGCCGACTGACCACAAAGACTTTGGTTTGCTTGTTATTTAGTCACGGGTTGAGCGGGTGGGCTTAGATGTGTCTGATATGGTGGTATAGGAAGCTCTAATCTAGTCCACAGCATGGCCAGATACCTGTCCCCGGGAAGGGCATTACGACTTAGAACAGATCACAGCTGCCCTCTAGTGGTGGCTAGATTCAAGATTCAAGATCCGTTTTCTTGGCCATGTACATGGTACACACATACTAGGAACTGTCTAGGGCATAGCTGTGGCAGATGACATAGGACAGAGTGGACAGTGCAAAGACAGGACAGTGCAAAGACAGGACAGTGCAAAGACAGGACAGTGCAAATGCAGTACAAAAACAGTGCAAATACAAAATAAGGTGCAGACAAAATACAATGCAATATGCAAAATATGATATACTGTTAAAAAAAATGCAAAAATACAATTTCCGTGCTGTATACAGAATGGAGTGTGGTGAGTGCATGTACAGTGTGTGCAGATTGTAGTGTGATAGATGTTTTATACAGCGTGTGCAAGGTGTGTGCCATTAAGATATGAGGAACAATCAGACGTCGTGTGCAAGTGTTGCAAGGGGTACTGTATAGTCAGGGTGGGGGGCAGCATGGGTCTGAGTCTGATTGCCATTGCTGATTGCGTTTTTGTGGCGGGTGGACTCGGTCCTGATAGACTGTAGTCTCCCCCCAGAGGGGAGTGGGTCACAGAGACCGTGACCGGGATGGGAGGGGTCGGCCACAATCTTTCTGACCCGTTTTAGGGTCCTGGAGGCGTGCAGGTCCTGTAGGGATGGCAGTCTACAGCCGATCCCCCTCTCAGACCTCTCAGCATGGTGGATGATGCGCTGCAGTCTGCCCTTGTGATGCGCTGCAGTCTGCCCGTGTGATGCGCTGCAGTCTGCCCTTGTGATGCGCTGCAGTCTGCCCTTGTGATGCGCTGCAGTCTGCCCTTGTGATGCGCTGCAGTCTGCCCGTGTGATGCGCTGCAGTCTGCCCTTGTGATGCGCTGCAGTCTGCCCTTGTGATGCGCTGCAGTCTGCCCGTGTGATGCGCTGCAGTCTGCCCTGGTCTTTGTCTGTTGCAACAGCGAACCAGATGGTGACGGAGGAGGTGAGGATGGACTCGAAGATGGAGGATGGAGGTGTGACACCATCAATGACATTCAGAGAAAGCCCTGCTCCAGTCACAGCTCCACCAGTACAGATCAGATATGGATTGTGGTGCACATGCAAGAAAACACTATCTATTCATTTTATTTTTTCTAAATTTTCAATTTGTACATTTCGGCTCCTCTACATTTCAAGAAGAGGGAGATTATGTTTAACAATATCTCTCAATTCTACTATTACAGCACTCGCTTGTTCAGACTGTACTGTGTGTGACACTGTGAGTGTGTGTGAGGAAAAAGGACACCGTAGTCTTGGAGATGCGGTATCGGGTGTAATATACTAGAAAAAGAAAAGAAAGCGCTCACTCAAGCTCTGGATGCTGGTTGATTTATTCAGGGTTGGGGGCTGGAGGTCTCATCTGAACAGATCACCCATCCACAGCTTGAGTGAGCGCTTTCTTTTCTTCTTCTACTGTGAGTATGTGACATGATTTTTTATTCTATAGTGGGTGCTCTGGTATAACAATGTTTTCAAAGTTACTATCAAACAACTCTGACATAATCCATGATTTGACAACGGAAAAATGTTGCAGTTTCAGTTTCAGGTCCAAATATTGTGGAGAGATAAAGCATATTAAACTAAATGCTTCAAGAGGAAATCCAGAGTTTACAATCACGGCAAACCGTGAAGAATCCCTCCTCCCCATGACCAATGAAACACACCTGAGAACCAAGTCTCCTCACTGACCCCCACTCCCCCAAACCTAGTCTGGAGAGCATGTTTCTACATCCAATCCACACATTCTCCTCATGCTGCAGTCGGCCAATAACACTTTCCCTGTTTATTCCCGTTCTGCCATCCTCCCTGTTCATCCTCCCTGTTCATCCTCCCTGTTCATCCTCTCATGTTCTCCTCCATCCCCCACCCCCACCAGCCTCCCTCTGCCCCCCACCTCCCCCAGCCTCCCTCTGCCCCCCACCTCCCCCAGCCTCCCTCTGCCCCCCACCTCCCCCAGCCTCCCTCCGCCCCCCAACCCCACCAGCCTCCCTCCGCCCCCCACCCCCACCAGCCTCCCTCCGCCCCCCAACCCCACCAGCCTCCCTCCGCCCCCCACCCCCACCAGCCTCCCTCTGCCCCCCACCTCCCCCAGCCTCCCTCCGCCCCCCCACCCCCACCTCCCCCAGCCTCCCTCCGCCCCCCCACCCCCACCTCCCCCAGCCTCCCTCTGCCCCCCACCCCCACCAGCCTCCCTCTGCCCCCCACCCCCACCCCCCCCAGCCTCCCTCTGCCCCCCACCCCCACCAGCCTCCCTCTGCCCCCCACCCCCACCAGCCTCCCTCTGCCCCCCACCCCCACCTCCCCCAGCCTCCCTCTGCCCCCCACCCCCCCCAGCCTCCCTCTGCCCCCCACCCCCACCAGCCTCCCTCTGCCCCCCACCCCCACCAGCCTCCCTCTGCCCCCCACCCCCACCTCCCCCAGCCTCCCTCTGCCCCCCACCCCCACCTCCCCCAGCCTCCCTCTGCCCCCCACCCCCACCAGCCTCCCTCTGCCCCCCACCCCCACCTCCCCCAGCCTCCCTCTGCCCCCCACCCCCACCTCCCCCAGCCTCCCTCTGTCCCCCACCCCCACCTCCCCCAGCCTCCCTCCGCCCCCCCACCCCCACCTCCCCCAGCCTCCCTCTGTCCCCCACCCCCACCTCCCCCAGCCTCCCTCCGCCCCCCCACCCCCACCTCCCCCAGCCTCCCTCTGCCCCCCACCCCCACCTCCCCCAGCCTCCCTCCGCCCCCCCACCCCCACCAGCCTCCCTCTGCCCCCCACCCCCACCTCCCCCAGCCTCCCTCTGTCCCCCACCCCCACCTCCCCCAGCCTCCCTCCGCCCCCCCACCCCCACCTCCCCCAGCCTCCCTCTGTCCCCCACCCCCACCTCCCCCAGCCTCCCTCCGCCCCCCCACCCCCACCTCCCCCAGCCTCCCTCTGCCCCCCACCCCCACCTCCCCCAGCCTCCCTCCGCCCCCCCACCCCCACCTCCCCCAGCCTCCCTCTGCCCTTCAAAGCACCTCTGTGTCAGAGACACAGGCTTTAAATTTCACCTCGATAACTTCCAGCTCAGCCCTTTTCCTATGAGGATCAATAGAAACAGGATATGCCCCGGTAACCTGATGAGCACGCTGTCGCCTGGTGCCAGTTTGGGCTCTAATGGGGATTGACCCCTGCCTGTTCCGAGGCCCTGTCCCCTGCCTGTTCCGAGGCCCTGACCCCTGCCTGTTCCGAGGCCCTGACCCCTGCCTGGCCCTGACCCCTGCCTGTTCTGAGGCCCTGACCCCTGCCTGTTCCGAGGCCCTGACCCCTGCCTGTTCCGAGGCCCTGACCCCTGCCTGTTCCGAGGCCCTGACCCCTGCCTGTTCTGAGCCCTGACCCCTGCCTGTTCCGAGGCCCTGACCCCTGCCTGTTCCGAGGCCCTGACCCCTGCCTGTTCCGAGGCCCTGACCCCTGCCTGTTCCGAGGCCCTGACCCCTGCCTGTTCTGAGGCCCTGACCCCTGCCTGTTCTGAGCCCTGACCCCTGCCTGTTCCGAGGCCCTGACCCCTGCCTGTTCCGAGGCCCTGACCCCTGCCTGTTCCGAGGCCCTCACAACACACTCATTAGTGACGGTATGAAGGGTGGCGCTGTCTAATCAGCCTCCCGCAGCTGTGGAACGCCACTGTTCTCCCGCTGGAGCCGGATCTGTCCTCGTCACAACCTGAATGTCACAAATACCACAGTGAATCAGTGGCTTTTGACTTCATGACATTGGCTATGCAATTACTGTAGACCACGAAACTGTGAAGACTATTCATAAATGACTATACAGTTAGGCCTGTGCTTCTATCTATGGAACTAGTGTTGTTTATGTATTGCTGATTTGTGATAGAGGTCCATGTGAGCCAGCAGGGGGGGGGGGTGCATGGTGGCCCTGACTCATGAGCCATGCTGGGGGGGGATGGGTGCATGGTGGCCCTGACTCATGAGCCATGCTGGGGGGGGATGGGTGCATGGTGACCCTGAATCATGAGCCATGCTGGGGGGGATGGGTGCATGGTGGCCCTGACTCATGACCCATGCTGGGGGGATGGGTGCATGGTGGCCCTGACTCATGAGCCATGCTGGGGGGGATGGGTGCATGGTGGCCCTGACTCATGAGCCATGCTGGGGGGGGGGGGTGCATGGTGGCCCTGACTCATGAGCCATGCTGGGGGGGGGGGGTGCATGGTGGCCCTGACTCATGTGAGCCAGCAGGGGGGGGGTGGGTGCATGGTGGCCCTGACTCATGAGCCATGCTGGGGGGGGGGGGGTGCATGGTGGCCCTGACTGATGAGCCATGCAGGGGGGGGGTGGGGGGGTGCATGGTGGCCCTGACTCATGTGAGCCAGCAGGGGGGGGGGGGGGGGGGGGTGCATGGTGGCCCTGACTCATGAGCCATGCTGGGGGGGGGGGGTGCATGGTGGCCCTGACTCATGAGCCATGCTGGGGGGGGGGGGTGCATGGTGGCCCTGACTCATGTTCAGACCCCTGGCTGCTTAACTCACCCCAACACCTCTACATCCATAGATAGAACTGTCCTTTATTCCTTAATGCTAAATGTAATTCCATGATATTTCCTGATATCATACTATTATTATAAGACACAAACACACACACACAAACCTCTTCTAATCAAAAAATGACTTGAAATAACTCACAAAATGCACACAGCTAAGGGACAGTCCACCATGGACCCAGCTAAGGGACAGTCTACCGTGGACCCAGCTAAGGGACAGTCTACCGTGGACCCAGCTAAGGGACAGTCTACCATGGACCCAGCTAAGGGACAGTCTACCATGGACCCAGCTAAGGGACAGTCTACCATGGACCCAGCTAAGGGACAGTCTACCGTGGACCCAGCTAAGGGACAGTCTACCGTGGACCCAGCTAAGGGACAGTCTACCGTGGACCCAGTTTAGGGACAGTCTACCATGGACCCAGTTTAGGGACAGTCTACCATGGACCCAGCTAAGGGACAGTCCACCATGGACCCAGCTAAGGGACAGTCCACCATGGACCCAGCTAAGGGACAGTCTACCATGGACCCAGCTAAGGGACAGTCCACCATGGACCCAGCATAGGGACAGTCTACCATGGACCCAGCTAAGGGACAGTCTACCATGGACCCAGCTAAGGGACAGTCTACCATGGACCCAGCTAAGGGATAGTTGGAAATTAATGATTGAGTTGGAAGACAGCTTTTTCACTATAATTATTTTTGTAAAGCTTACTTGAAAACGTCAGATTAATGTGATTAATGTGATGATTAGTCTCCTATAGCCTAATAACCGCTCATCATCTGACGATGCACTACAAAAGTAAATAATTGGATTTAAAAAAATATATAAATAAAAAGTTACTTCCGAGCTCTTATTCGGTTGAAGAATGCATTGCGCATCTATGTAAATTTGTATTTCCTATAAACACACTATTTTACAGCCTTAGCAAACCCTGATTAGGAACAAGCTCAACGGCGCAAGCAAGGTGATAAAGGGAGCATATGGTCAAACAAAGCGTTTTCTAATGGAGTATTAAATATCCTCAGACGTGCACTTCGGGCGCTCATCGTCCAGCTACTAAAAGCCAATAATGCATCGTACTTCCTCCACAGCTCGTCCGGTGGGAACGCGATGATGGACCAGATCGATTATCATGTCTTTGAGAAGCCTGCCCCGGAGCTGCGTCATCGGCCCCAGAAAGAGAGTGCTGCTCCATTCATGCCGAGGCTACCGGGTAGAGTTAGGAGACTACAGCATCCCAGCCTACTGAGTTAGGAGACTACAGCATCCCAGCCTACTGAGTTAGGAGACTACAGCATCCCAGCCTACTGAGTTAGGAGACTACAGCATCCCAGCCTACTGAGTTAGGAGACTACAGCATCCCAGCCTACTGAGTTAGGAGACTACAGCCTCCCAGCCTACTGAGTTAGGAGACTACAGCATCCCAGCCTACTGAGTTAGGAGACTACAGCATCCTACTGGGGTAGAGTTAGGAGACTACAGCATCCCAGCCTACTGAGTTAGGAGACTACAGCATCCCAGCCTACTGAGTTAGGAGACAGCATCCCAGCCTACTGGGGTAGAGTTAGGAGACTACAGCATCCCAGGCTACTGAGTTAGGAGACTACAGCATCCCAGGCTACTGGGACTTTTGTGGCTTTTTTGTTTTTGTTGTGACTAACAGGCCAGTCTATATTCGCATTGCCTCTGCACAATTAGAAGCAACCCATACATCTTACAGATACGCATTAGGCTACGATGTTTCTCAATAATTCTGCAAAATGTAGGCTAATTGATGAGTGTATACCTAAGCATCAACCACATTCAACGGACTTGCCTCCAAATAGGCTACAACGTTCTTACCAGTCGGACTTTGCGTATTTCCTGAACGCTTGTCTGGACAGATCCTGGTGAGTCTGCGGCTCCGCGGAGATGCCCTGCGCCCTCCGGGTCCTCGGTCCAAGAAGTTGGGCGCTGGGCAAAACAGACTGACATTTATGTAGTTTCCTTTTCAGTTCTTGAATCTCATCCTCCCTATCCGCCAAGCGCCTCTCCAAGTCCCGTATCCTCTCCTCCTTCAGCATGAGGATCTTAGCAAAGTCCTCCTCCAGGTCACTCATGTTGATCTGTGTAAACCTCAACGCGAGGCCTATATCCAAAGATAGAGACGGGTCCACTTTACACGAACAGGTTGTATTTTGTGAGAAATGCCTTTTCTTTGGAAAATGGTCTGATTCCGACGCGCGAATAAAGAATCCGCTTCCAATCCACGTGTTTGTTTGTGTTGGAGAAAGGGGATCGGTAACACCGGGAAAGCGACGGTTCAACCCGGGGAGCGGACGGACTGATGAACCCGCAGAGCTGGTCCCGAGTCTCCAGGGAGCTACAGATGATCCTTCATTGAGAAACCAATTAGAGCAGCTCTTCCTCTCTGAGGACGAGTCACACCACGCAGACACCCGGCGAGCTGCAGATCACTGTCCGCCACAACCTGCACTGCCATAACCACGCTGATCTGTTTGGACAAATCTCTCCGTCTTCCAAATCTCCAGCCCTTCAAAGAGCAAGCGAATCCTGTGCGCCACGCTGACGCGCCCAGTGAAACCTGATCTGGCCGGGATGTGATTCATGACTGGGCTGTTGGGCCGGGCATCCCCCAAACACCCACATCTCTTCCTCGGACATAAAACAGCAGAATAGCCTACTCATGATATCATCACCAATCAAACCTCTCTGTTGTGCCTGGGATAAAATTCACTTCAAAGTTCACTGCCCAAAATGTAGGCCTATCCTGCGGAAAAACTCTGAAAACGCTGAAATAGAATAAACGATTAGTTCTGCTGGCTTATTGCTCTGCTTAGCTCTGTAACACACACACAGCTCCTCAGTAAGACTTATCTTCAAACAGCAGAATGTTTCTACGCTTCATTTTGCACACATTGCCCAAATCCACGTCAGCTCCCCGAATTCATGGAGAGAGCGAGTTTTGGTGCCGGGGGAATGTTTCATTAAGATTCAGAGTTAAAAATAGTGCGGTGACAGGCATCATTTGCTAGCAGAGTGTTACCTTTTTCACCCCTACTTAAATGTAAACCTCTCCACCTTCCACATCACCAAAGCCACGCAGTTGAAAGGCTCAAGGTAATAATACCGTTAACACAGCACAGCTGTCTCTCACATGGCTGACAATTCAAAATACGTTTTCTTAGCTCTCAGACAGCACAGATAGTGGATTATGCCCCACCGCAGCTGTAGCCTGCGCAATGCGATGGGGTTCCTAGACTGAGCTAACGTGGGGGACAGGGTCTAGACAGCTGGATGGTGGTGTGGTGTGGGCAGTAGGCAGATCAATCACGGATCACACTCTGGACTGTGCTGCTTTCATGTATGGTGCTGCTCCAACACCATGGGCGACAGAGTCAGTTGAAAGAACATTTGTCCAATAAAGCCTTTGGAAGTGCGGGGGTGTCTTTTATCAGAGGGACAGAAAACTGTCGATGTCTCTGTAACACATGGACTGGGACCAGTCAACAGATATTCAGCATTTGCACAGGAAGACACTAATCGCTTGCTCTACAGTACGTGACTGTATATCAGCTGTGAGGCAGTGACCCAACTCCTCATCTCTCCCACGCTTTCTCACTTTGTGTTGTTTGTGGACATGGCATGGACCATCTCCCCAGAAAACAATGGTCTTGATCATGTATATCTTTGGCTCAGGCAGACAGCGGGCCGGCTGGGAATGAGAGCCCATTCATGTGTGTGCCGCGGTGCTGAGCAGATTTCACTGAATGGTTCAGCCATTGTTTTAGCCAGCGTTTTCAGAGCGCTTTATGGACAGTGAACTGGTGCCCTCCCCGATAGCCCCGGGGGGCAGATCAGCTTACGGATGAGTCAGTGCTTCCCTGTAACACACACACACACACACACACACACACACACCACGTGGTGTATGTGGGCATGCACGCACGCATGCCCACACACCATCCAGTTTCATTTATAACACAACCAGATTTACTTTGGCTTTCACAACACAAACATGTCCCATACATTTATCTACTGTACATCAAAGACACACATGCACAGTCCTGGAAACACATGCACCCTCATAGACACACATGCACCCTCAGACACACATGCACCCTCAGACACACATGCACCCTCATAGACACACATGCACCCTCATAGACACACATGCGCCCTCATAGACACACATGCACCCTCATAGACACACATGCACCCTCAGACACACATGCACCCTCATAGACACACATGCACCTCATAGACACACATGCACCTCATAGACACACATGCACCCTCATAGACACACATGCACCCTCATAGACACACATGCACCCTCAGACACACATGCACCCTCATAGACACACATGCACCCTCATGGACACACATGCACCCTCAGACACACATGCGCCCTCATAGACACACATGCACCCTCATGGACACACATGCACCCTCATAGACACACATGCGCCCTCATAGACACACATGCACCCTCATAGACACACATGCGCCCTCAGACACACATGCACCCTCATAGACACACATGCGCCCTCAGACACACATGCACCCTCATAGACACACATGCGCCCTCATAGACACACATGCACCCTCATAGACACACATGCGCCCTCAGACACACATGCGCCCTCATAGACACACATGCGCCCTCATGGACACACATGCGCCCTCATAGACACACATGCGCCCTCATGGACACACATGCGCCCTCATAGACACACATGCGCCCTCATGACTGTCCCCTGTGTGGAGGTGCTGGAGGGGACAGATGCTGAGGACATGGGCGTAGTATTTAGCGGGGACGCTGGGGATATGTCCCCATAAATATTCAGAGACTACTGAATTGTCCCCAGCAATAATTTGGTACACAAACGCTTAACAGATCTCCTTCTCTACTAGTCCCGCCTCACTAGCCCAATAGGATTGGTTTGCCGTTTCTCTCTAACGTGTGATAGGCTGCTGTTCTGTAGTATCTGGCTGAATTTGGTTGCGTGACAAAGTTCAGAGCCTCTGTCAACAGTTCTGTGCACATAAATACAGGACACCCCTCGCGTCTTGTATTGATTCAGTATTGAAAGTGTATTTTATTTTTCAACACGGGACAATCCCGTATTAATGGCATACCATTGCAAACGTGGAAAGATTTGAGCCATGAAGAGGCTCACTCACCCACTGAATTGCATAAAGTTAGTAAACAAACCAGACATGTAAAATGTTTTCAAGTGCACATGTGGGCCAAATGCATGATCATCAGTTCAGGAGGTTAAAGAAGCAGCCATCAGGATAATCACATCTGACTGGAGCTCAAATGCTGATGCCTCCACTGCCCTCTCTGAATCCCTGACCAGACAGAGAGATGAGGAGAGAGAGAGAGAGAGAGAGAGACAGATGAGGAGAGAGAGCAGAGAGAGAGATTAGGAGAGAGAGCAGAGAGAGAGATGAGGAGAGAGAGACAGAGAGAGAGATGAGGAGAGAGAGAGACAGAGAGAGAGATGAGGAGAGAGAGAGACAGAGAGATGAGGAGAGAGAGCAGAGAGAGAGATTAGGAGAGAGAGAGAGAGAGATGAGGAGAGAGAGAGACAGAGAGAGAGATGAGGAGAGAGAGAGACAGAGAGAGACAGAGAGAGAGATGAGGAGAGAGAGAGACAGAGAGAGATGAGGAGAGAGAGAGAGACAGAGAGAGAGATGAGGAGAGAGAGCAGAGAGAGACAGACAAGCGGGGGAACTGGCTTTGAGTTCCTTACAACGATTCAGCAGCACATTAAATGTCCACATTGAAATGTGATCATTTAGCAGATGCTTTTGCCCAAAGCGACTTACATTGTTTTTTGAGCTATGTTGGGCTAAAGTGCCTTGCTCAAGGGCACCACAGTAGGAGAGATGCTTGTTCAGTGGCCTGGCCAGGTCTTGAACAGCAACCTTTCGGCCATTTCAGATGTGTTAATCACTGTGCAACCTACTGCCCCTAATCACCATGTGACTCTGGACTCTGGATATCTGGACTCTGAAAACGTCCCAAAACCATAATCTGCATTACATGATGTGAACATTACAACACACGGTGTCACAAGATGCAGGCCTGCGACATCATATCCCACTGAGCAGCGCAGTCACATTAGACTATGGAGGATGGAGACACACTCTCCTCTGGTAACGGGAGCAGGATGAATATTACTGAGCCAGTGAACCCTCTTTCCTGCCTGTCTTCATTAGCCGTGTCACAGCTAAATAGATAAGAAGCTCCACATTACTTTCAACTATTCAATTATGTAAGAGCTGGTAGCTATGACATGAAGAAGAATGGTAGGTTATTACAGTCTAGATGACGGGTAGATTACGTTCTTAGATGAAGGTCTCTGTGAGCAGAATTTTAGCAGTAAAAATCTATCTGAAACTTGCAGTGGACAAAGTCATCAGATGTCCCTCTGTTCCCTTGTCAGAGTTGAGAGGACAGGTAGAGGAACACGGTATAGACCCTCTGTTCCCTTGTCAGAGTTGAGAGGACAGGTAGAGGAACACGGTATAGACCCTCTGTTCCCTTGTCAGAGTTGAAAGGACAGGTAGAGGAACACGGTATAGACCCTCTGTTCCCTTGTCAGAGTTGAAAGGACAGGTAGAGGAACACGGTATAGACCCAGGACGTTCCCTTGTCAGAGTTGAAAGGACAGGTAGAGGAACACGGTATAGACCCAGGACGTTCCCTTGTCAGAGTTGAAAGGACAGGTAGAGGAACACGGTATGGACCCGGGACGTCACTCAGACACAGAGGAGAGGAGAGCTGACGTGGGTAGAAGGTGAAAGGTCACAGGCTGGAATGTGCAGCACCCCTCGCCGTCCAGGTGTGCTGGGAGAACAACACACTGAACGACCCCGGTCATGTGACCTCAGCCCCAGCAGGCGCCAACCCTATTGTAAAACGTACACAGACAAGTACGTTAGTCACTTTCTTTAGCTGCTGGCAAATAAACTGTGGTTATGGACGTCAGGTCAGTGGGACATGAAGAAATAGTATGAAGCCCCATGCTTTGTTAGGAAGAATGTGAGTGATATGCACATTCAATGACTAATGAGGAACGCATGCCATGGAAAACACAGACATGACCCGATCCTAATACCAAACAAGGTAACAGTGTTAGTTCTGTGAGTCTCATTACCACACCAGCACTCAGAAGAACCTGGAGGTCGTCTTAGTCCATGGGCCAAGACCCAAAAATGACATACTGTAAAAAATATACAAACATAAAAAATATATAAAATATAAAAAAATAAAATAATCTAGGCCTTATCCTGGTTTAGGCTCATGGTCAAGATACTGTTCAGTGTTTTATAATATTGTGTTTGCCATCAAGGTCACTGGAGTTCTTCAAACCATCAAAAACACACATTTCTCCACAATATCCACCTAAATTATACATTCTTTTAGCACTGTGGCATTTTTAGATGTGATTTCAGGCCTAAAATTAAAAGGGTGACTTTGGTGGAAATTTCTCACATGTTGTCTTCATAGGTTTGTTAGGTAAATGTTTAATTGTGTTTCCATAGCTACAGATGTAGCCACCCTGATTTTGTGTCTGGTCCATGACAGGTCCTTGGCAGGTTTAACAAAAATAACATAGAAACTTAATGTACTTAATCTTAACTCATCACAAACCAATGAAACCTCTTAATAAATAATATAGGTGTCCTAGCTTCCATTAAGCAATATATATTATAGTCAAACAGGCTATAAAGGCAAGTAAAGTAAGTGTATAACCATGCTGTTTCCTCAGGTAGGTTATGAAAGGTACGCAAGGTAGCTAGGTGTATTTACACTATTTAGACTATCTTTGTTTCCACAGGTATAGACTACTGACTGAGGTACAGACTACTGACTTAGGTACAGACTACTGACTGAGGTATGGACTACTGACTGAGGTATAGACTACTGACTGAGGTATAGACTACTGACTGAGGTACAGACTACTGACTGAGGTATAGACTACTGACTGAGGTATGGACTACTGACTGAGGTATATACTACAGACTGAGGTATAGACTACTGACTGAGGTATAGACTACTGCCTGAGGTATAGACTACTGACTGAGGTATAGACTACAGACTGAGGTATAGACTACTGACTGAGGTATAGACTACTGACTGAGGTATGGACTACTGACTGAGGTATAGACTACTGACTGAGGTACAGACTACTGACTGAGGTATAGACTACTGACTGAGGTATAGACTACTGACTGAGGTATGGACTACTGACTGAGGTACAGGTATAGACTACTGACTGAGGTATGGACTACTGACTGAGGTACAGACTACTGACTGAGGTATGGACTACTGACTGAGGTATAGACTACTGACTGAGGTATAGACTACTGACTGAGGTACAGACTACTGACTGAGGTATAGACTACTGACTGAGGTACAGGTATAGACTACTGACTGAGGTACAGACTACTGACTGAGGTACAGGTATAGACTACTGACTGAGGTACAGACTACTGACTGAGGTACAGACTACTGACTGAGGTATAGACTACTGACTGAGGTACAGACTACTGACTGAGGTACAGGTATAGACTACTGACTGAGGTATAGACTACTGACTGAGGTACAGACTACTGACTGAGGTATAGACTACTGACGGAGGTATAGACTACTGACTGAGGTACAGACTACTGACTGAGGTACAGACTACTGACTGAGGTATAGACTACTAACTGAGGTATAGACTACTGACTGAGGTATAGACTACTGACTGAGGTACAGACTACTGACTGAGGTATAGACTACTGACGGAGGTATAGACTACTGACTGAGGTACAGACTACTGACTGAGGTACAGACTACTAACTGAGGTATAGACTACTGACTGAGGTATAGACTACTGACTGAGGTATAGACTACTGACTGAGGTACAGGTATAGACTACTGACTGAGGTACAGACTACTGACTGAGGTATACTGACTGAGGTATAGACTACTGACTGAGGTACAGACTACTGACTGAGGTACAGACTACTGACTGAGGTATAGACTACTGACTGAGGTATAGACTACTGACTGAGGTACAGACTACTGACTGAGGTATAGACTACTGACTGAGGTATAGACTACTGACTGAGGTACAGACTACTGACGGAGGTACAGACTACTGACTGAGGTACAGACTACTGACTGAGGTATAGACTACTGACTGAGGTATAGACTACTGACTGAGGTATAGACTACTGACTGAGGTACAGACTACTGACTGAGGTATAGACTACTGACTGAGGTACAGACTACTGACTGAGGTATAGACTACTGACTGAGGTACAGACTACTGACTGAGGTATAGACTACTGACTGAGGTACAGACTACTGACGGAGGTATAGACTACTGACGGAGGTATAGACTACTGACGGAGGTACAGACTACTGACTGATTCCCCAGACGGTCCTTAGTGGCGTGTAGGCTCATTAGCAGATTGGTTACAGCTGGTGATCTCGCCCTCCAGGCTTGATTAGGGAACGCAGCGCAGCTGGGGAGTATGGTTGCCTGGGCAACAATGAAAGGCCTGTGAACCCCGTGGATCACCTATCAGGCTGCCTAGGAGGCTGCCGGTCACGATCCTCCGCCCTGGTCACCCCAGCGCGCTGTCCATGGTGCTGAAAGAGACGGGGCCTGGGTCGGGTGCGTCCGCGTCTGGGGCAGCCTCCCGCCGAAGGGCCCCGGGGAGGATGCGTGTGTGTGTGTGTGTGTGTGTGTGTGTGTTGTGTGTTTAGGAGGTGATATGAGGTAACAGATAGCAGATCAGTCTCTCTGTCATTCTCCCCAATGTCCTCGTCCCCCGGTCTTAGATTGGTTTCTTTCAGAGCAGACCGGAACGTGTGCTGCTGTCTGTGTTCACTGAGCTGAGACAGGATTATCTTCTATCTGGTTTGTATTGAACAGAGGCGTTCCTTGTCTTGCGTGTCCCTGACTGACTGTCTGACACTTTGAAAGCTGAGGGCAAAGATAAACTCTTCAGGTTCCTGACAGAGAACCTGGACCTTCCCCAGTCTCCCCTCTGCTGGGGTCAGTCTCCCCTCTGCTGGGGTCAGTCTCCTCTCCGCTGGGGTCAGTCTCCCCCCTCCTGGGGTCAGTCTCCTCTCCGCTGGGGTCAGTCTCCCCCCTCCTGGGGTCAGTCTCCCCCCTCCTGGGGTCAGTCTCCCCTCTGCTGGGGTCAGTCTCCCCCCTGCTGGGGTCAGTCTCCCCTCTGCTGGGGTCAGTCTCCCCTCTGCTGGGGTCAGTCTCCCCTCTGCTGGGGTCAGTCTCCCCTCTGCTGGGGTCAGTCTCCCCTCTGCTGGGGTCAGTCTCCCCTCTGCTGGGGTCAGTCTCCCCTCTGCTGGGGTCAGTCTCCCCTCTGCTGGGGTCAGTCTCCCCCCTGCTGGGGTCAGTCTCCCCTCTGCTGGGGTCAGTCTCCCCTCTGCTGGTGAGAGTTGCTGCTGTGGATCCTAAACCACTCAGATTCTCCTTCAGAGGTCGTGAGGGTCAGGGAGGTGTGAGGCTGTTCAGATCTCAGAGGTCGTGAGGGTCAGGGAGGTGTGAGGCTGTTCAGATCTTCAGAGGTCAGAGGTCGTGAGGGTCAGGGAGGTGTGAGGCTGGTCAGATCTTCAGAGGTCAGAGGTCGTGAGGGTCAGGGAGGTGTGAGGCTGTTCAGATCTTCAGAGGTCAGAGGTCGTGAGGGTCAGGGAGGTGTGAGGCTGTTCAGATCTTCAGAGGTCAGAGGTCGTGAGGGTCAGGGAGGTGTGAGGCTGTTCAGATCTCAGAGGTCAGAGGTCATGAGGGTCAGGGAGGTGTGAGGCTGTTCAGATCTCAGAGGTCAGAGGTTGTGAGGGTCAGGGAGGTGTGAGGCTGTTCAGATCTTCAGAGGTCAGAGGTCGTGAGGGTCAGGGAGGTGTGAGGCTGTTCAGATCTCAGAGGTCAGAGGTCGTGAGGGTCAGGGAGGTGTGAGGCTGTTCAGATCTCAGAGGTCAGAGGTCGTGAGGGTCAGGGAGGTGTGAGGCTGTTCAGATCTTCAGAGGTCAGAGGTCGTGAGGGTCAGGGAGGTGTGAGGCTGTTCAGATCTCAGAGGTCAGAGGTCGTGAGGGTCAGGGAGGTGTGAGGCTGTTCAGATCTCAGAGGTCAGAGGTCGTGGGGGTCAGGGAGGTGTGAGGCTGTTCAGATCCGTGCACACAGCCCAGTGTGTATTGAACGACTATATGAGTGATGTAAGCAGGAGGGATCAGAATCTGATCTTGGATCAGCTGGCCTGAGGCTGTGGCTGAGCGGGAGAGACATGGAGAGAAAAGGCAGTTTAGGGTCAAAATGAAATGACCCTTTGACACCTCTGGTTCACCTGCAGGCTCTCTCCCTCTCTCTCTCCCTCTCTCTCTCCCTCTACCTCTCTCTCTCTCTCTCCCTCTCTCTCTCCCTCTCTCTCTCTCTCTCTCTCTCTCTCTCCCTCTACCTCTCCCTCTCTCTCTCACTCTACCTCTCGCTCTCTCTCTCCCTCTACCTCTCCCTCTCTCTCTCCCTCTACCTCTACCTCTCTCTCTCTCTCTCTCTCTCTCTCCCTCTCTCTCTACCTCTCTCTCTCTCTCTCTCTCTCTCTCCCTCTCTCTCTCTCCCTCTCTCTCCCTCTCCCCCCTTGCTGCTCCTTCCTCCTCTTTCATTTGTGCTGTGTGCCTGTGTCTGTGTGTGTGTGTCTGTGTGCCTGTGTCTGTGTGTGTGTGTGTGTGCATGCGTGTGTGTTGTGTGTGTGTATGGTTGTGTGAATGTGTGTGTGCCTGTTTGGACAGATTAAGCACCCATTTGAGAAGGTCATCACCTGCACCATACTGTTCTAGTCAGGGAGAGAGAAACTCGCAGCGAAGATGAAGATGAGTTGCTTTTCCTTTTACTAGGATCTGGAAACGCGTTCTCCAGAGATCTCTCCTGTATGAGACACTGTAAACACCCAGAATGAGTCATAGCACTGGAGCTCTGGGTGCTTGGTTTCCTAGCTTTTTGCGAAGAATGTGTTTAATTGAAGCTTGTTTGAAAATGTCGAGTGAACCAGACTGTGAGATTAATGTTAAACAGGCTTGAGGCCGATATCA
>NC_140258.1:1358838-1388838 GCF_949987555.1 Borostomias antarcticus
CTCACCAGCCCTCAGCACTCTCTCTCAGACTTTCAGAGTGAAAAAAAAGCTTCTGGATGTGCGAAAGCAAGTTGGCTGTAAATAGAAGCTCTCCACACCCTAACCCTCCACACCCTAACCCTCCACACCCTAACCCTCCACACCCTAACCCTCCACACCCAGCCTCCACACCCTAACCCTCCACACCCTAACCCTCCACACCCTAACCCTCCACACCCAGCCTCCACACCCTAACCCTCCACACCCTAACCCTCCACACCCAGCCTCCACACCCTAACCCTCCACACCCTAACCCTCCACACCCTAGCCCTCAACACCCTAACCCTCCACACCCTCACCCTCAACACCCTAACTCTCCACACCCTAACCCTCCACACCCTAACCCTCCACACCCTAACCCTCAACACCCTAACCCTCCACACCCTAACCCTCCACACCCTAACCCTCCACACCCTAACCCTCAACACCCAGCCTCCACACCCTAACCCTCACCACCCTAACCCTCCACACCCTAACCCTCAACACCCTAACCCTCCACACCCTAACCCTCCACACCCTAACCCTCCACACCCTAACCCTCACCACCCTAACCCTCAACACCCTAACCCTCCACACCCTAACCCTCAACACCCTAACCCTCCACACCCTAACCCTCCACACCCAGCCTCCACACCCTAACCCTCCACACCCTAACCCTCCACACCCTAACCCTCCACACCCTAACCCTCCACACCCTAACCCTCAACACCCAGCCTCCACACCCTAACCCTCACCACCCTAACCCTCCACACTCTAACCCTCAACACCCTAACCCTCCACACCCTAACCCTCCACACCCTAACCCTCACCACCCTAACCCTCCACACCCTAACCCTCAACACCCTAACCCTCCACACCCTAACCCTCCACACCCAGCCTCCACACCCTAACCCTCCACACCCTAACCCTCCACACCCTAGCCCTCCACACCCTAACCCTCCACACCCTAACCCTCAACACCCTAACCCTCAACACCCTAACCCTCCACACTCTAACCCTCCACACCCTAACCCTCCACACCCTTACCCTCCACACCCTAACCCTACACACCCTAACCCTCCACACCCTTACCCTCCACACCCTAACCCTCAACACCCTAACCCTCCACACCCTAACCCTCCACACCCTAACCCTCCACACCCTCACCCTCCACACCCTAACCCTCCACACCCTCACCCTCCACACCCTAACCCTCCACACCCTAACCCTCCACACCCTCACCCTCCACACCCTAACCCTCCACACCCTCACCCTCCACACCCTAACCCTCCACACCCTAACCCTCAACACCCTAACCCTCCACACCCTAACCCTCACCACCCTAACCCTCCACACCCTAACCCTCAACACCCTAACCCTCCACACCCTAACCCTCAACACCCTAACCCTCAACACCCTAACCCTCCACACCCTCACCAGCACACACCCAGCCTCCACACCCTAACCCTCCACACCCTAACCCGCACCACCCTAACCCTCCACACCCTCACCCTCCACACCCTAACCCTCCACACCCTAACCCTCCACACCCTAACCCTAAACACCCTAACCCTCAACACCCTAACCCTCACCACCCTAACCCTCCACACCCTAACCCTCAACACCCTAACCCTCCACACCCTAACCCTCACCACCCTAACCCTCCACACCCTAACCCTCACCACCCTAACCCTCCACACCCTAACCCTCCACACCCTAACCCTCACCACCCTAACCCTCCACACCCTAACCCTCCACACCCTAACCCTCCTCACCCTAACCCTCACCAGCACACACCCAGCCTCCACACCCTAACCCTCCACACCCTAACCCTCCACACCCTAACCCTCAACACCCTAACCCTCCACACCCTAACCCTCCACACCCTAACCCTCACCACCCTAACCCTCCACACCCTAACCCTCAACACCCTCACCCTCCACACCCTAACCCTCACCACCCTAACCCTCCACACCCTAACCCTCCACACCCAGCCTCCACACCCTAACCCTCCACACCCTAACCCTCCACACCCAGCCTCCACACCCTAACCCTCCACACCCTAACCCTCCACACCCTAACCCTCCACACCCTAACCCTCACCACCCTAACCCTCAACACCCTTACCCTCCACACCCTAACCCTCCACACCCTAACCCTCCACACCCTAACCCTCAACACCCTTACCCTCCACACCCTAACCCTCCACACCCTAACCCTCACCACCCTAACCCTCAACACCCTTACCCTCCACACCCTAACCCTCAACACCCTTACCCTCCACACCCTAACCCTCAACACCCTCACCCTCCACACCCTAACCCTCCACACCCTAACCCTCCACACCCTAACCCTCAACACCCTAACCCTCCACACCCTAACCCTCAACACCCTAACCCTCCACACCCTAACCCTCCACACCCTAACCCTCACCACCCTAACCCTCAACACCCTAACCCTCACCACCCTAACCCTCCACACCCTAACCCTCCACACCCTAACCCTCCACACCCTCACCCTCCACACCCTAACCCTCCACACCCTCACCCTCCACACCCTAACCCTCCAGACCCTAACCCTCCACACCCTAACCCTCCACACCCTAACCCTCACCAACCTAACCCTCCACACCCTAACCCTCCACACCCTAACCCTCACCACCCTAACCCTCCACACCCTAACCCTCCACACCCTAACCCTCACCACCCTAACCCTCAACACCCTAACCCTCCACACCCTAACCCTCACCACCCTAACCCTCCACACCCTAACCCTCAACACCCTAACCCTCCACACCCTAACCCTCCACACCCTAACCCTCACCACCCTAACCCTCACCACCCTAACCCTCCACACCCTCACCCTCCACACCCTAACCCTCCACACCCTAACCCTCACCACCCTAACCCTCCACACCCTAACCCTCCACACCCTAACCCTCAACACCCTAACCCTCACCACCCTAACCCTCCACACCCTAACCCTCAACACCCTAACCCTCCACACCCTAACCCTCCACACCCTAACCCTCACCACCCTAACCCTCAACACCCTAACCCTCCACACCCTAACCCTCAACACCCTAACCCTCACCACCCTAACCCTCCACACCCTAACCCTCACCACCCTAACCCTCCACACCCAGCCTCCACACCCTAACCCTCAACACCCTTACCCTCCACACCCTAACCCTCCACACCCTAACCCTCAACACCCTAACCCTCAACACCCTAACCCTCCACACCCTAACCCTCAACACCCTAACCCTCCACACTCTAACCCTCCACACCCTAACCCTCCACACCCTAACCCTCCACACCCTAACCCTCCACACCCTAACCCTCACCAGCACACACCCAGCCTCCACACCCTAACCCTCCACACCCTAACCCTCTACACCCTAACCCTCCACACCCTAACCCTCAACACCCTAACCCTCCACACCCTAACCCTCACCAGCACACACCCAGCCTTCACACCCTAACCCTCAACACCCTAACCCTCCACACCCTAACCCTCAACACCCTAACCCTCAACACCCTAACCCTCCACACCCTAACCCTCACCACCCTAACCCTCAACACCCTAACCCTCAACACCCTAACCCTCCACACCCTAACCCTCCACACCCTAACCCTCACCAGCACACACCCAGCCTCCACACCCTAACCCTCCACACCCTAACCCTCTACACCCTAACCCTCCACACCCTAACCCTCCACACCCTAACCCTCCACACCCTCACCCTCAACACCCTAACCCTCAACACCCTAACCCTCCACACCCTAACCCTCCACACCCAGCCTCCACACCCTAACCCTCCACACCCTAACCCTCCACACCCTAGCCCTCCACACCCTAACCCTCCACACCCTAACCCTCCACACCCTAACCCTCAACACCCTAACCCTCCACACCCTAACCCTCACCACCCTAACCCACCACACCCTGACCCTCAACACCCTAACCCTCCACACCCTAACCCTCAACACCCTAACCCTCAACACCCTAACCCTCCACACCCTCACCAGCACACACCCAGCCTCCACACCCTAACCCTCAACACCCTAACCCTCAACACCCTAACCCTCCACACCCTAACCCTCCACACCCAGCCTCCACACCCTAACCCTCCACACCCTAACCCTCCACACCCTAGCCCTCCACACCCTAACCCTCCACACCCTCACCCTCCACACCCTAACCCTCCACACCCTAACCCTAAACACCCTAACCCTCAACACCCTAACCCTCACCACCCTAACCCTCCACACCCTAACCCTCAACACCCTAACCCTCCACACCCTAACCCTCACCACCCTAACCCTCCACACCCTAACCCTCCACACCCTAACCCTCCACACCCTAACCCTCACCACCCTAACCCTCCACACCCTAACCCTCCACACCCTAACCCTCCTCACCCTAACCCTCACCAGCACACACCCAGCCTCCACACCCTAACCCTCCACACCCTAACCCTCACCACCCTAACCCTCCACACCCTAACCCTCAACACCCTCACCCTCCACACCCTAACCCTCACCACCCTAACCCTCCACACCCTAACCCTCCACACCCAGCCTCCACACCCTAACCCTCCACACCCTAACCCTCCACACCCTAACCCTCCACACCCAGCCTCCACACCCTAACCCTCCACACCCTAACCCTCCACACCCAGCCTCCACACCCTAACCCTCCACACCCTAACCCTCACCACCCTAACCCTCAACACCCTTACCCTCCACACCCTAACCCTCCACACCCTAACCCTCCACACCCTAACCCTCAAAACCCTTACCCTCCACACCCTAACCCTCCACACCCTAACCCTCACCACCCTAACCCTCAACACCCTTACCCTCCACACCCTAACCCTCCACACCCTAACCCTCCACACCCTAACCCTCAACACCCTTACCCTCCACACCCTAACCCTCAACACCCTCACCCTCCACACCCTAACCCTCCACACCCTAACCCTCCACACCCTAACCCTCAACACCCTAACCCTCCACACCCTAACCCTCAACACCCTAACCCTCCACACCCTAACCCTCCACACCCTAACCCTCACCACCCTAACCCTCAACACCCTAACCCTCACCACCCTAACCCTCCACACCCTAACCCTCCACACCCTAACCCTCCACACCCTCACCCTCCACACCCTAACCCTCCAGACCCTAACCCTCCACACCCTAACCCTCCACACCCTAACCCTCACCACCCTAACCCTCCACACCCTAACCCTCCACACCCTAACCCTCAACACCCTAACCCTCACCACCCTAACCCTCCACACCCTAACCCTCCACACCCTCACCCTCCACACCCTAACCCTCAACACCCTAACCCTCTACACCCTAACCCTCCACACCCTAACTCTCACCACCCTAACCCTCACCACCCTAACCCTCCACACCCTAACCCTCAACACCCTAACCCTCCACACCCTAACCCTCAACACCCTAACCCTCCACACCCCCTCAACACCCTAACCCTCCACACCCTAACCCTCAACACCCTAACCCTCCACACCCTAACCCTCCACACCCTAACCCTCACCACCCTAACCCTCACCACCCTAACCCTCCACACCCTAACCCTCACCACCCTAACCCTCCACACCCTAACCCTCAACACCCTAACCCTCCACACCCTAACCCTCCACACCCTAACCCTCACCACCCTAACCCTCCACACCCTCACCCTCCACACCCTAACCCTCCACACCCTAACCCTCACCACCCTAACCCTCCACACCCTAACCCTCAACACCCTAACCCTCAAAACCCTAACCCTCCACACCTAACCCTCAACACCCTAACCCTCCACACTCTAACCCTCCACACCCTAACCCTCCACACCCTAACCCTCACCAGCACACACCCAGCCTTCACACCCTAACCCTCAACACCCTAACCCTCCACACCCTAACCCTCAACACCCTAACCCTCAACACCCTAACCCTCCACACCCTAACCCTCACCACCCTAACCCTCAACACCCTAACCCTCAACACCCTAACCCTCCACACCCTAACTGTTATGAAGGCCCACAATCTTAGTCTTAGTTTCCCCAAATCAGCTCTATTTTCCCCTGTTATTTTCCTTATTATTGCCATACATTTCATATACACTTATGAAGGTGTACATTGTTATTGTTAGTATATATAAGTTCAGTTAAGATTTATATAAGATATGTTAAGTATTTAGCAAGCGCCAGGTTAGTGGGCGTGGTTTTGATTGGCGTACGTGACTTGACGCATGTTTTCTGTTTTATGGCACGAGCCCTGAGGTAGTCTGTGTGTTAGGTGAGGAAGAGCGGTCACGTCCCGATCAGCCAGAAAGTCGGCGAAGTATAGAAAGATTAGCCTCTTCAAGGTGGACTCGTTACTGTGTAGCCTACTGTGTGATGCTGTCTAGGAGACCTGCCTGACTGTTAGTAGTAGATCTCTAGCTACCCGCATCACCGCGGGAGTTCAGCGTTTGTAGTGAGCTAACAGCGCTAGCCGGTTTAGCTGTGTGTTCCCGTTAGCCAGCCTTGCTAGCCGCCGGCTACTAACGTTGGCGCATAACTAGCCGAGAAAGAAGACTAAAGCCAAACGAAGCCGTCGCCTCCGAGGTGAATTGCGACCGATCGCCAACACCACCGGAGCGGACCGGATCACCGGAGCTGAACCTCTTCACACCTCTTCACGCCTCTTCACACCTCTTCGTTTACTACGAAGACGCCCCATTCCCTTCCAGTTGCTACGTCACCCCCCCCCAATCTGCTGCCTTCCTCTCAAATCACCTACGAGCTCCAACCAGGCGCCAAACGCGCTCTTTTTCAGTCCGGGACTCGAAGCCTTTTCAGGCCAGGTACCGTGTGTGTGAGTGAGTGTGTGTGTGTGGCCGGCGGGAGGGAGTATATTGGGATGTATATATAATTTGTATGAATAAATGTGTTTGTTTATATTTGATACATTGCTGTGTGTTTAGTTGTCTGTATTGTTTAGTTTAACCGCTAATCTAGTATTGGGTTTGAGTATTATAGTGTGATTAGCTGAGTTATAGCTTGTATTATTATATATTATGATATATATGTTTATTCAATATTATATGCTAGTTTAAAGGGTTGCTGTCGCCCCCTGCCTCTATCCTCCTACACTGCCCATCTAGCTCAGAATTAGTTAGATAGCCAGCCCTTCCTAAAGTCATACAGTCCTTTAGCTACTCCCTGGTTACATTTGGTCCTTCGAGCCGGATAGGTTTGTGTAGTGATAGCATGGCTGAGCGCAGCCAACCAGACAAGACAGTTAGCCCCCCTTCTCCGCCCCCTGAGCCAGAGCCACGACCACAGAGAGTCCCCCGGTTGCCTCAGAGGTTACAAGAGTATGAGCTTGAGCTCGAAAGCTCACTGAGTGGTAGTGAGGAGCGCACTCCACCGGACACAGTGGTCGGAGAGGCCGAGGTGTCCGCCGGCGCGCGGGTGGCTAGCACCGAGACAGCCATCAAAGAGCACCAGCCTGAGGATGAGATGGCAGAACAGCAGGGTTTTGCCGTAGAAACGGAAGAGCAGGAAGGAGAGCGGTGCTCTGTCCGCTCAGAAGAGAGGTACAGGCCCGAGGCCCGGTCTGACAGCGCCTGCGCGCGGAGGAGGGAGGGCCTCAGCCTTAACGATCTGCCTCCCAGCACGGCGCGCTCGAGACCTAGCTCCCGCCGTTCAGTGGCTTCCTCCCGGTCCAGGGTTTCCGTGGGCAGTTCTGCCTCTGGGGCGGATAGCATGCACTCCAGAGGGAGTAGTGCCGCGCTGTCAGAATGTATGCGCCAACAGGCCGAGATGGCGTTAGAGCGTGAACGCCTCCAGTTCGAGCGCGAACGCCTCCAGATGGAAGGAGCGGAACGTGCGGCGGAGAGACAGCGTCAGGAGGCGTTAGAGAGGGAACGCATCCAGTTCGAGCGCGAGCGCCTCCAGATGGAGGGGGCGGAACGTGCAGCGGAGAGGCAGCGCCAGGAGGCGGAACGTACGGCGGAGAGGCAGCGCCAGGAGGCGGAACGTACGGCGGAGAGGCAGCGCCAGGAGGCGCTAGAACGTGAACGCCTCCAGATGGAGCGCGACCGCCTCCAGATGGAGAGAGAGCAACTGCACGCGGAGAAGATGGAGGAAGCGATGCAGACCATGCGTGACATGTGCATCAGCAGAGCTCCGTCGGCCCGTAGTTCCAGAGCATCATCCGCACGCCCATCGCGAGTGCCATCTCCTGAACGCCCCACCGACGGCTCCATGAACCCCGCCATGACTGTACAACTACAGGCCCAGCTGACCACATTGAAGGAAGAGGACCAGGGACCCGACCGCTACGCGGCCCAGAGTGAGCCCCCGTCGCTGCCCGGGAGGGGAGCCATTCCACAAGAGCGTAGCACACCCCCAGGTCCTCCAGCGAACCAAAGGGCATGCAAGCCGGAGACCCAGACAGTCACTCCAGCCCCTCCGACCATCCACTACAGGATGTTTCCCCAGGTGGAGGGACCCAAGTTCCCCTTCTTCAAGGACGAGGACAGGAGCCAGTATGTGGAACTACGCATCTGCCTAGACACGCTCCTGGACGACTCCTGCTCAGAGTCCTACAAATATGCA
This sequence comes from Borostomias antarcticus, assembly GCF_949987555.1. Taxonomy (NCBI): domain Eukaryota; kingdom Metazoa; phylum Chordata; class Actinopteri; order Stomiiformes; family Stomiidae; genus Borostomias; species Borostomias antarcticus. Next base: position 1,367,485 of record NC_140258.1, read on the forward strand.
ATTCTCCTTCAGCATGTGAGGAACCCCAGAGCCCACAACATGGTTCTGGCCCATGCCTCCTCACCGACGCCTTACACCAGAGCGCTCGCCGACTTGGATGCCCGCTACGGTCGTCCTTGGAACCACGCCCTTGCTGAACTGCAATCCCTCGAACAGCAGGCCCCCATCAAGGATGAACGGGCGCTGGATGACTTCGCGCTCCGCGTGCACACCTTGGTAGGAATGCTGAAGACGCAGGGCCCAGCTGGCGCCAGCGAGATCAACAGCACCTCCAACGTAGAGCGGCTGCTCCGCAAGATCCCACGCTTCCGACAGGAGAGGTTCCGGCGACAGCAGCGCATTCGTAACCCCGGGAAGTTGGGTCTGAGCATGGCTGCCTTCGCGGAGTTCCTACTGGAGGAAGTGCATGACACCAACGTAGACGCCATGAGTTACGCTGAGCCGAAGAAGGAGAGGGAGAAGGGAGACCGCTGGGACAGGCCGAGCTCGAACAGAGGACGCCCAGTAGGAGTGCTGCACACGGAGGAGGAGCCTCGGAGAGAGAGGAAAGCCCGACCTGAGGGAAAGGATTCCTCTCAACCCCCTCAAAAGGGACGGAGAGGTCCACCGCCATGTCCGTACTGCACCAGCGAGCACTGGTTCAATGAGTGCAGTGACTTCAACAGCCTGAGTACCGAGGCCAAGCAGAGGTGGCTCGAAGAGAACAAGAGGTGCTGGAATTGTGGGCGCGACCATCTGGCTAAGAACTGCACCTTGAGGCGAAAGTGCAACCGCTGCGAGGAGGTCCACCTCAACATCCTACACGAGGTCTCCCTCGCCAGGTCCACGGAGGGCACCAGAAGCCCTAGGTCCAGTAGCGCACCGGAAGAGGAAACACCTGTCTACTACCTAGACCCAACCCAGAGCAGCGGCTCCAAGGTCCTACTGAAGGTGGTGAAGGTCCGACTCCACCACAACAACGCTGTGTACGACACATACGCCGTTCTAGACGATGGGTCGGAACGGACCATCCTTCTCCAGGAGGCAGTGCGCCAGTTGGGGCTCCAAGGGACTGAGGAGAAGCTGACTCTGCGCACGATACGTCGCGACCTTAAAGAGGTCACCGGGGCGAGGATCAACTTCTCTATCTCCCCGGCGGGGCGGCCGTCGGACAGATATCAGCTTCAGAATGTCTTCACCGGAGACCAGCTAGCGCTCTCCCGCTACGACTACCCCCTGGAGAGATTACGCGCAAGATATCCCCACCTACGGCGAGTAGACCTGCATCCGATAGAAGGAGCGGAGCCCACCCTTCTCATCGGCTCGGACAACGCTGCACTGATCGTGTCGCTCCGTCCTCCGCTGAGAGGACCACGAGGCTGCCCGCTGGCTGTTAAGACTGTGCTTGGGTGGGCCCTCCAAGGCGCTACTGAGTGGAGAGATAGAGACGGGAGAGCTACGTCATCCCTCCATGTCCGAACCGAAGAATTGCAGACCATCAACTGCCTTCACACCAGTGTGGACTCCACGAATGCGGCGCTACTAGACAACGTCCAGAAGCTGTGGACACTAGACGTTACGCCCTACAAGAACGAGAAGCTCTACGTACGGTCAAAGGAGGACGCCTACGCCATAGACCTCCTTAAAGCAAAGACAGTGCGTCTTGAAGTCCAGGGCGTGAAGAGATACGTCACACCACTACTCCGAAGAGAACCCATGCCAGAGTTTCGAGTGTCCCCTCGAACCGTCCTGCAGTGTCTGACCAGCACTGAGAAGCGTATGAGGAAAGACGAGGTCCTTGCTGCTTCTTACAGAACGGAGATGAAGAAGCTGACGGAGTCCGGTCTGGTGAAGAAGCTCGAGCCAGCCGAGGCGAATCAGAGTGCCGAGTCTTGGTACCTCCCGCACCACAATGTGCACCACAACGGGAAGAACCGAGTGGTCTTCAACTGTAGCTACCAGGTGGGGAAGCTCAACCTCAACCACTATCTTCTCCCTGGTCCAACCTTGACCCCAGCCCTCTTGGGAGTCCTGGTGAGATTCCGTCAGCAGCCGATCGCAGTCAGTGGTGATATTAAGCGAATGTTTCACCAGGTCAGGATGTTGGAGGAAGACAAGCCACTCATGAGGTTTCTCTGGAGAGAGGACCCGAGCGCCACCCGACCCCTCTATCTACCAGTGGGAGGTGCTACCCTTCGGGACGACCTGCAGCCCCTGTTGCGCCACCTATGCGCTACAGACTCATGCCGCACAGGAGACGGCACCTCCTGGAGTGTTCGACGCCGTCCATAAGAGTTTTTACGTGGACAACTGCCTCCACAGCTCGAAGACAGCCACGGAAGCCCGCCAGCTAGTCCAGGACCTGCGTGCTCATCTCCAGGAGGGTGGATTTGAGATCTGCCAGTGGGCCAGCAACGACCCGCAAGTCATCAGAGACCTCCCGGAGGAGGCCAAGTCGACCAGCAGCGAGGCTTGGGTCTCTCACTCACCAGATGACGCTCAGGAGATGACGCTCGGACTTATCTGGCAGTTCCAGACCGACACTCTACGCTACCGCAACAAGCCTGCCAAGCCCCAACGTGTCACGATGAGAACGATATACAGCACTCTAGCGAGTCAGTACGACCCACTGGGATATATCGCTCCCTTCACGACGATGGCCAAGGTGCTTGTCCGGGAGCTGTGGGCCCAGGAACGAGGATGGGACGATCCTCTGCCTCGTCACCTAGAAGAGAAGTGGAAGGCCTGGGAGCAGGAACTTCCCACTCTCCAGCACATCCAGCTGCAGCGGAGCTACTTCCCTCCCTCCACGGACCTAGAGAGGAGTGTCATCACGCTACATGTGTTCTGCGACGCCTCGGAGATGGCGTACGGGTCCGTGGCGTACGTCAGAGCGGCAGAGCTTGGAGGTGAAGTCCACGTCTCGTTTGTCCTGGCACGTTCCCGAGTGGCGCCGAAAAAGCAACAGTCCATCCCAAGACTGGAGCTGTGTGCTGCCCTGAACGGTGCGCAACTGGGAAGGTTCCTGCTCGACGAGCTCCAGCTACCTCTGACGAGCGTCACCATGTGGTCAGACTCAACTACCGTCCTCCAGTGGTTGAAGTCAAGCTCATGTCGGTATAAGGTGTTCGTGGGCACCCGAGTCGCAGAGATTCTGGAGTTGACTGAGGTGAACTGCTGGCGTTATGTAGACACCAAGAGGAACCCTGCTGACGTCATCACGAGAGGGGCAACTCTCCAGGATCTGGCTGAGCCCCACCTGTATCACACGGGACCAGACTTCCTAAAGGAGCGGGAGTCAGAGTGGCCAGCCACGCCTGCGTTAGCAGAAGACAGAGAGGACAAAGAGCTGCGGAAGACGTTGTTCTGCGGAGCCACCCAGGTCGTAGACCCTGCGACTACTCCGGGAGAGGAGTGTGAGACGCTCGAAGAGCTGCAGAAGAGGATGTTCTGCTCCAAGGCCGGTCTACCCCTAGTTAATCCGCTCAGTGCCGAAGATTACACCGCTGCGGAGCTCCTGGTGCTGCAGAGTGCCCAACAGGATGCCTTCTCCCGAGAGCTGGAGTGTCTCGAGAAAGGGAAGCCGATCCCCTCGGACAGTAGACTCCGCGGCCTAGCTCCAGAGCTCGACGGTGGTCTCATTCGCGTGGGTGGCAGACTGCGCCGCGCTCAAGATCTAGACCTAGACACAAAGCATCCCATCGTGCTTCCCACTAAGCATCAGGTCACCAGGTTGGTCATCAAGCACCATGATGACAAAGTGCAGCACGCGGGTGGAGAACGTGTCTTCGCGGAGGTACGACGGAGATTCTGGATCCTCCATGGACGGGAGGCGGTACGGAGATATCAACGGTCCTGCTCGGACTGCCAGAGGTGGCGAGCCACCCCGCCGCAGCCCATGATGTCCGACCTGCCCGAGGACCGGCTGCGACTGAGACAGGCTCCATTCCACTCCACTGGGGTCGACTGTTTCGGGCCACTCCTAGTCCGGAACCGGCGAGCCTCAGAAAAGCGGTGGGGCATCATCTACACCTGCCTGACGACGAGAGCAATGCACCTGGAAGTTCTGCACCAGCTCACAAGCGACAGCTTCCTCATGTCCTTCAAGAGGTTCACCTCCAGGCGAGGGACCCCTAAGACCCTCCGGTCGGACAGAGGCACCAACTTCGTCGGTGGTGAGGCCGAGCTGAGGGCAAGCTACGCCGCGATGACTGAGGAGGCCCGTGACAGACTCGCCTCCCAGCAAGTGAAGTTTGAGTTCAACCCCCCAAATGCTCCACACTTCGGGGGAGCCTGGGAGCGGGAGATTCGCTCAGTAAAGAACGTCCTGCGTACGATTCTCGGACAGAAGGTGCCTACAGATGAGGTGCTGGAGACTGTACTAGCAGAGATTGAGGGCATCTTGAACTCCCGGCCCCTAGGCTATACCTCCAGTGATGTAGCAGATCTGGATCCCATTACGCCCAACTTCTTGCTGATGGGGCGGCGAGACTCTGCACTGCCTCAGGTAGTCTACGACCCTGCAGAGCTCACCGGAAGAAGATGGTGGAGGCACAGCCAGGTGCTCGCGGACCAGTTTTGGAGGCAGTTCATACTGCACTACCTGCCGACCCTGCAAGTCAGGCAGAAGTGGACGAGGGAGAGGGACAACTTGTCCGAAGGTGCCGTGGTACTGGTGATCGACCAGTCCCTTCCACGCGCCGCCTGGCAGACGGGCAGAGTGACCAAGGTCCTGCCGGGTCAGGATGGAAGGGTGCGGACGGCCGTCGTGGACGTTGGTGGTCGCACTTACACCCGACCTGTGGCACGCCTGATCGAGCTCCCTCAAATCACAAAGGACACTGTCACCTCATACCTCACGCTGCTAGAGCAGCCTAGCCAGTGTGCCTTCCATAGTTAAATGAAACCGAGGGTTTCATGGGGCGGCTGTTATGAAGGCCCACAATCTTAGTCTTAGTTTCCCCAAATCAGCTCTATTTTCCCCTGTTATTTTCCTTATTATTGCCATACATTTCATATACACTTATGAAGGTGTACATTGTTATTGTTAGTATATATAAGTTCAGTTAAGATTTATATAAGATATGTTAAGTATTTAGCAAGCGCCAGGTTAGTGGGCGTGGTTTTGATTGGCGTACGTGACTTGACGCATGTTTTCTGTTTTATGGCACGAGCCCTGAGGTAGTCTGTGTGTTAGGTGAGGAAGAGCGGTCACGTCCCGATCAGCCAGAAAGTCGGCGAAGTATAGAAAGATTAGCCTCTTCAAGGTGGACTCGTTACTGTGTAGCCTACTGTGTGATGCTGTCTAGGAGACCTGCCTGACTGTTAGTAGTAGATCTCTAGCTACCCGCATCACCGCGGGAGTTCAGCGTTTGTAGTGAGCTAACAGCGCTAGCCGGTTTAGCTGTGTGTTCCCGTTAGCCAGCCTTGCTAGCCGCCGGCTACTAACGTTGGCGCATAACTAGCCGAGAAAGAAGACTAAAGCCAAACGAAGCCGTCGCCTCCGAGGTGAATTGCGACCGATCGCCAACACCACCGGAGCGGACCGGATCACCGGAGCTGAACCTCTTCACACCTCTTCACGCCTCTTCACACCTCTTCGTTTACTACGAAGACGCCCCATTCCCTTCCAGTTGCTACGTCACCCCCCCCCAATCTGCTGCCTTCCTCTCAAATCACCTACGAGCTCCAACCAGGCGCCAAACGCGCTCTTTTTCAGTCCGGGACTCGAAGCCTTTTCAGGCCAGGTACCGTGTGTGTGAGTGAGTGTGTGTGTGTGGCCGGCGGGAGGGAGTATATTGGGATGTATATATAATTTGTATGAATAAATGTGTTTGTTTATATTTGATACATTGCTGTGTGTTTAGTTGTCTGTATTGTTTAGTTTAACCGCTAATCTAGTATTGGGTTTGAGTATTATAGTGTGATTAGCTGAGTTATAGCTTGTATTATTATATATTATGATATATATGTTTATTCAATATTATATGCTAGTTTAAAGGGTTGCTGTCGCCCCCTGCCTCTATCCTCCTACACTGCCCATCTAGCTCAGAATTAGTTAGATAGCCAGCCCTTCCTAAAGTCATACAGTCCTTTAGCTACTCCCTGGTTACACTAACCCTCCACACCCTAACCCTCACCAGCACACACCCAGCCTCCACACCCTAACCCTCCACACCCTAACCCTCTACACCCTAACCCTCCACACCCTAACCCTCCACACCCTCACCCTCCACACCCTAACCCTCCACACCCTCACCCTCCACACCCTAACCCTCCACACCCTAACCCTCAACACCCTAACCCTCCACACCCTAACCCTCCACACCCTAACCCTCACCACCCTAACCCTCCACACCCTAACCCTCAACACCCTAACCCTCCACACCCTAACCCTCAACACCCTAACCCTCAACACCCTAACCCTCCACACCCTCACCAGCACACACCCAGCCTCCACACCCTAACCCTCCACACCCTAACCCTCACCACCCTAACCCTCCACACCCTCACCCTCCACACCCTAACCCTCCACACCCTAACCCTCCACACCCTAACCCTAAACACCCTAACCCTCAACACCCTAACCCTCACCACCCTAACCCTCACCACCCTAACCCTCCACACCCTAACCCTCCACACCCTAACCCTCCTCACCCTAACCCTCACCAGCACACACCCAGCCTCCACACCCTAACCCTCCACACCCTAACCCTCCACACCCTAACCCTCACCACCCTAACCCTCCACACCCTAACCCTCAACACCCTCACCCTCCACACCCTAACCCTCACCACCCTAACCCTCCACACCCTAACCCTCCACACCCTAACCCTCACCACCCTAACCCTCACCACCCTAACCCTCACCACCCTAACCCTCCACACCCTAACCCTCCACACCCTAACCCTCCACACCCTAACCCTCCACACCCTAACCCTCCACACCCAGCCTCCACACCCTAACCCTCCACACCCTAACCCTCCACACCCTAACCCTCCACACCCAGCCTCCACACCCTAACCCTCCACACCCTAACCCTCCACACCCAGCCTCCACACCCTAACCCTCCACACCCTAACCCTCCACACCCTAACCCTCACCACCCTAACCCTCAACACCCTTACCCTCCACACCCTAACCCTCCACACCCTAACCCTCAACACCCTTACCCTCCACACCCTAACCCTCAACACCCTCACCCTCCACACCCTAACCCTCACCACCCTAACCCTCCACACCCTAACCCTCCACACCCTAACCCTCCTCACCCTAACCCTCACCAGCACACACCCAGCCTCCACACCCTAACCCTCCACACCCTAACCCTCCACACCCTAACCCTCACCACCCTAACCCTCCACACCCTAACCCTCAACACCCTCACCCTCCACACCCTAACCCTCACCACCCTAACCCTCCACACCCTAACCCTCCACACCCAGCCTCCACACCCTAACCCTCCACACCCTAACCCTCCACACCCTAACCCTCCACACCCTAACCCTCCACACCCAGCCTCCACACCCTAACCCTCCACACCCTAACCCTCCACACCCTAACCCTCCACACCCAGCCTCCACACCCTAACCCTCCACACCCTAACCCTCCACACCCAGCCTCCACACCCTAACCCTCCACACCCTAACCCTCCACACCCTAACCCTCACCACCCTAACCCTCAACACCCTTACCCTCCACACCCTAACCCTCCACACCCTAACCCTCCACACCCTAACCCTCAACACCCTTACCCTCCACACCCTAACCCTCAACACCCTCACCCTCCACACCCTAACCCTCCACACCCTAACCCTCCACACCCTAACCCTCAACACCCTAACCCTCCACACCCTAACCCTCAACACCCTAACCCTCCACACCCTAACCCTCCACACCCTAACCCTCACCACCCTAACCCTCAACACCCTAACCCTCACCACCCTAACCCTCCACACCCTAACCCTCCACACCCTCACCCTCCACACCCTAACCCTCCACACCCTCACCCTCCACACCCTAACCCTCCACACCCTAACCCTCCACACCCTAACCCTCAACACCCTAACCCTCCACACCCTAACCCTCCACACCCTAACCCTCAACACCCTAACCCTCCACACCCTAACTCTCACCACCCTAACCCTCACCACCCTAACCCTCCACACCCTAACCCTCAACACCCTAACCCTCCACACCCTAACCCTCAACACCCTAACCCTCCACACCCCCTCAACACCCTAACCCTCAACACCCTAACCCTCCACACCCTAACCCTCCACACCCTAACCCTCACCACCCTAACCCTCACCACCCTAACCCTCCACACCCTAACCCTCACCACCCTAACCCTCCACACCCTAACCCTCAACACCCTAACCCTCCACACCCTAACCCTCCACACCCTAACCCTCCACACCCTAACCCTCACCACCCTTACCTTCCACACCCTAACCCTCACCACCCTAACCCTCCACACCCTAACCCTCCACACCCTAACCCTCCACACCCTAACCTTCCACACCCTCACCCTCACCACCCTAACCCTCCACACCCTAACCCTCCACACCCTAACCCTCCACACCCTAACCCTCCACACCCTAACCCTCAACACCCTAACCCTCCACACCCTAACCCTCCACACCCTAACCCTCCACACCCTCACCCTCCACACCCTAACCCTCCACACCCTAACCCTCCACACCCTCACCCTCACCACCCTAACCCTCACCACCCTAACCCTCCACACCCTAACCCTCCACACCCTAACCCTCCACACCCTCACCCTCCACACCCTAACCCTAAACACCCTAACCCTCCACACCCTAACCCTCCACACCCTAACCTTCCACACCCTCACCCTCCACACCCTAACCCTCAACACCCTAACCCTCCACACCCTAACCCTCACCACCCTAACCCTCCACACCCAGCCTCCACACCCTAACCCTCACCACCCTAACCCTCCACACCCTCACCCTCCACACCCTAACCCTCCACACCCTAACCCTCACCACCCTAACCCTCCACACCCTAACCCTCCACACCCTAACCCTCACCACCCTAACCCTCCACACCCTAACCCTCAACACCCTAACCCTCAACACCCTAACCCTCCACACCCTAACCCTCACCACCCTAACCTTCCACACCCTAACCCTCCACACCCTAACCCTCACCACCCTAACCCTCACCACCCTAACCCTCCACACCCTAACCCTCACCACCCTAACCCTCAACACCCTAACCCTCAACACCCTCACCCTCCACACCCTAACCCTCACCACCCTAACCCTCCACACCCAGCCTCCACACCCTAACCCTCAACACCCTTACCCTCCACACCCTAACCCTCCACACCCTAACCCTCAACACCCTAACCGTCAACACCCTAACCCTCCACACCCTAACCCTCAACACCCTAACCCTCCACACTCTAACCCTCCACACCCTAACCCTCCACACCCTAACCCTCCACACCCTAACCCTCACCAGCACACACCCAGCCTCCACACCCTAACCCTCCACACCCTAACCCTCTACACCCTAACCCTCCACACCCTAACCCTCAACACCCTAACCCTCAACACCCTAACCCTCACCACCACACACCCAGCCTTCACACCCTAACCCTCAACACCCTAACCCTCCACACCCTAACCCTCAACACCCTAACCCTCAACACCCTAACCCTCCACACCCTAACCCTCACCACCCTAACCCTCAACACCCTAACCCTCAACACCCTAACCCTCCACACCCTAACCCTCCACACCCTAACCCTCACCAGCACACACCCAGCCTCCACACCCTAACCCTCCACACCCTAACCCTCTACACCCTAACCCTCCACACCCTAACCCTCCACACCCTAACCCTCCACACCCTCACCCTCCACACCCTAACCCTCCACACCCTCACCCTCCACACCCTAACCCTCCACACCCTAACCCTCACCACCCTAACCCTCCACACCCTAACCCTCAACACCCTAACCCTCCACACCCTAACCCTCAACACCCTAACCCTCAACACCCTAACCCTCCACACCCTCACCAGCACACACCCAGCCTCCACACCCTAACCCTCCACACCCTAACCCTCACCACCCTAACCCTCCACACCCTCACCCTCCACACCCTAACCCTCCACACCCTAACCCTCCACACCCTAACCCTAAACACCCTAACCCTCAACACCCTAACCCTCACCACCCTAACCCTCCACACCCTAACCCTCAACACCCTAACCCTCCACACCCTAACCCTCACCACCCTAACCCTCCACACCCTAACCCTCCACACCCTAACCCTCCACACCCTAACCCTCCTCACCCTAACCCTCACCACCCTAACCCTCCACACCCTAACCCTCCACACCCTAACCCTCACCACCCTAACCCTCACCACCCTAACCCTCCACACCCTAACCCTCCTCACCCTAACCCTCACCAGCACACACCCAGCCTCCACACCCTAACCCTCCACACCCTAACCCTCCACACCCTAACCCTCACCACCCTTACCCTCCACACCCTAACCCTCCACACCCTAACCCTCCACACCCTAACCCTCAACACCCTTACCCTCCACACCCTAACCCTCAACACCCTCACCCTCCACACCCTAACCCTCCACACCCTAACCCTCCACACCCTAACCCTCAACACCCTAACCCTCCACACCCTAACCCTCCACACCCTAACCCTCCACACCCTAACCCTCACCACCCTAACCCTCAACACCCTAACCCTCACCACCCTAACCCTCCACACCCTAACCCTCCACACCCTCACCCTCCACACCCTAACCCTCCACACCCTCACCCTCCACACCCTAACCCTCCAGACCCTAACCCTCCACACCCTAACCCTCCACACCCTAACCCTCAACACCCTAACCCTCACCACCCTAACCCTCCACACCCTAACCCTCAACACCCTAACCCTCCACACCCTAACTCTCACCACCCTAACCCTCACCACCCTAACCCTCCACACCCCCTCAACACCCTCACCCTCCACACCCTAACCCTCAACACCCTAACCCTCCACACCCTAACCCTCCACACCCTAACCCTCACCACCCTAACCCTCCACACCCTAACCCTCCACACCCTAACCCTCACCACCCTAACCCTCACCACCCTAACCCTCCACACCCTAACCCTCACCACCCTAACCCTCCACACCCTCACCCTCCACACCCTAACCCTCCACACCCTAACCCTCACCACCCTAACCCTCCACACCCTAACCCTCCACACCCTAACCCTCCACACCCTAACCCTCACCACCCTAACCCTCAACACCCTAACCCTCCACACCCTAACCCTCACCACCCTAACCCTCCACACCCTAACCCTCCACACCCTAACCCTCACCACCCTAACCCTCACCACCCTAACCCTCCACTCCCTAACCCTCCACACCCTAACCCTCAACACCCTAACCCTCAACACCCTCACCCTCCACACCCTAACCCTCACCACCCTAACCCTCCACACCCAGCCTCCACACCCTAACCCTCAACACCCTTACCCTCCATACCCTAACCCTCCACACCCTAACCCTCAACACCCTAACCCTCAACACCCTAACCCTCCACACCCTAACCCTCAACACCCTAACCCTCCACACTCTAACCCTCCACACCCTAACCCTCCACACCCTAACCCTCCACACCCTAACCCTCAACACCCTAACCCTCCACACCCTAACCCTCCACACCCTAACCCTCACCAGCACACACCCAGCCTCCACACCCTAACCCTCCACACCCTAACCCTCTACACCCTAACCCTCCACACCCTAACCCTCAACACCCTAACCCTCCACACCCTAACCCTCACCAGCACACACCCAGCCTTCACACCCTAACCCTCCACACCCTAACCCTCCACACCCTAACCCTCCACACCCAGCCTCCACACCCTAACCCTCCACACCCTAACCCTCACCACCCTAACCCTCAACACCCTTACCCTCCACACCCTAACCCTCCACACCCTAACCCTCCACACCCTAACCCTCAACACCCTTACCCTCCACACCCTAACCCTCCACACCCTCACCCTCCACACCCTAACCCTCCACACCCTAACCCTCCACACCCTAACCCTCAACACCCTAACCCTCCACACCCTAACCCTCAACACCCTAACCATCCACACCCTAACCCTCCACACCCTAACCCTCACCACCCTAACCCTCACCACCCTAACCCTCCACACCCTAACCCTCCACACCCTCACCCTCCACACCCTCACCCTCCACACCCTAACCCTCCACACCCTAACCCTCCACACCCTAACCCTCCACACCCTAACCCTCAACACCCTAACCCTCACCACCCTAACCCTCCACACCCTAACCCTCAACACCCTAACCCTCCACACCCTAACTCTCACCACCCTAACCCTCACCACCCTAACCCTCCACACCCTAACCCTCAACACCCTAACCCTCCACACCCTAACCCTCAACACCCTAACCCTCCACACCCCCTCAACACCCTAACCCTCCACACCCTAACCCTCCACACCCTAACCCTCCACACCCTAACCCTCCACACCCTAACCCTCACCACCCTAACCCTCACCACCCTAACCCTCACCACCCTAACCCTCCACACCCTAACCCTCCACACCCTAACCCTCCACACCCTAACCCTCCACACCCTAACCCTCACCACCCTAACCCTCCACACCCTAACCCTCCACACCCTAACCCTCACCACCCTAACCCTCCACACCCTAACCCTCCACACCCTAACCCTCACCACCCTAACCCTCACCACCCTAACCCTCCACACCCTAACCCTCCACACCCTAACCCTCCACACCCTAACCCTCACCACCCTAACCCTCAACACCCTAACCCTCCACACCCTAACCCTCAACACCCTAACCCTCCACACCCTAATGTTACGCACACCCCTAATAGGAGAGGCCAAATGTGGTGGAACCCAGAGAACAGAGACAGAGGCCAGGAGATGATATAACAAGGATTTAATAGTTAAGGTATCTAATAATAAAGTAGCCTATAATTAATAGTAGGCTATATATACAACGACAATAACCCTAATCTAACTAGTGGGGAAAACAGTGTATAGTGTCTAGGCGAAATGTTATGGAGTGTGTAATTATACTATGTGTGTGTGCGTGTATGAGGTCTGGGTGTTGGTTATGTGCTGCGATACTACCTAAGCTAAAGAGCAACGTCCGTGATCCAAGGGGGTAATCGAGGGTAGTCCAGAGGTCAAGCCAGGGAGATCAGTCCAAGAAGGGAAAAAACAAGGGGGCAAAAAATACGAGGTCCGGGTGGGAACAGGTTCAGGAGACACAGGAGGGAGCGGGTCCAGGAGACACAGGAGAGGGAACGGGTCCAGGAGACACAGGAGAGGGAACGGGTCCAGGAGACACAGGAGAGGGAACGGGTCCAGGAGGCACAGGAGAGGGAACGGGTCCAGGAGACACAGGAGAGGGAACGGGTCCAGGAGGCACAGGGGGTCGGAGGGAGCTTGAGGGTGACACAGAATGACGGGGAAAAACTCAGCCAGGAAGAACACAAAAACACGGTAACTCGAGGAGAATGCAAGGAGATGTATACGAGGAGAAAATACGGGAGCCAGAACTAACCGTACAGCTTATTACGTTCAAGCGTCGGGTCTCTGTCTGCAGCAGCGTTATATAGGTGGCTGTCCTGATGGTGATTGGAAGCAGCTGGGCTGATGATAATCGCCAACACCTGAGCAGCCAGCAGAGCAGAGACCCGGCCCGCTCAATCCGGCAGGGATGAGGCGCCGGAACGAGGCTGACGGGGGCGTGCCCGACGGGGAGGCATAACAGTACCCCTCCCCTCAGGGGAGGCACCGGACGACGGACCCGGGGCCCCAGGGTTGGCCCGGTAGAAATCGTCCAACAAGGATGGGTCGGCGAGGTAGGACGCCGGCACCCAACTCCGGTCCTCGGGCCCGTAGCCCACCCAGTCCACGAGGTACTGAAATCCGCGACCCCGGCGGCGGACCTCAAGCAGCCTGCGAACTGGCCACACAGGGTCCCCATCAGCCAGGATACGAGGCGGCGGCGGAGCCGGGCTGGGGGGAGACAAAGAGCTGGCGGCCACAGGTTTCAGCTGGGAGACATGGAACACGGGGTGGATCTTGAGAGAGGGAGGAAGAACCAAACGTACCGCCGTGGGGTTGATGATGCGGTCCACCGGATAGGGACCGACGTAACGGGGGTTTAGTTTCCGGGTGGAGGTTCGGGAGGTCTGGAGGGGCAGGTCCCGGGCCAACAGCCAAACCCTCTGACCAGGCTGGTAGTCAGGGGCCGGCACCCTCCGCCGGTTAGCGCTCCGCCGGGCGCGCTCGGTGGCACGGAGCAGCGCAGCCCTGGCGGTCCTCCAGACGTTACGGCACCGGCGGAGATGGGCCCTGGTGGTTGGGACCGCCACCTCCAGCTCCTGTTGGGGAAACAGAGGGGGTTGGTATCCAAGTGAACACTGAAACGGGGACATACCGGTGGCGGCGCTCTCCATGGAGTTCAGGGAGTACTCCACCCACGGCAGGTACTTCGCCCAGGAGGATGGGTTGTTGGCGGTGACACAGCGGAGGGCGGCTTCCAGAGCCTGGTTGGCACGCTCAGCCTGCCCGTTAGACTGCGGGTGGTATCCGGAGGTGAGGCTGGCGGTAGCCCCAATGCCCCTACAGAAAGCCTGCTAGACTTTAGAGACAAACTGGGGGCCCCGATCTGAAACCACATCCGAGGGGATCCCGTGGAGGCGGACGACGTGGAGGGTCAGGAGGTCTGCAGTTTCGGCCGCTGTGGGCAGCTTAGGGAGGGGAACAAAGTGGACCGCCTTGGAGAAACGGTCCACGATGGTCAGAATTGTGTCGCACCCCTGGGAGACTGGGAGCCCAGTGACAAAGTCCAGAGCTATATGGGACCACGGTCGACTGGGTACCGGGAGAGGCTGCAGGAGACCTGCAGGAGGCCGATGGGAGGCCTTACTCCGGGCGCAAATGGTGCAGGCGGCAACAAACTCCTTGGTGTCGCCCCTGAGAGTAGGCCACCAGAACCTCCTACTGACGAATTCTGCAGTCCGCCGCTCGCCGGGGTGGCACGCGAAACGACTGGAGTGACCCCACTCCAACACCCTTGCCCGGACAGCTGTGGGAACAAACAGACGGTTACGTGGTCCGGTTCCCGGGTCCGGTTCAGCCCGCTGCGCCTGTTTCACGACTGCCTCGATGCCCCAGGTTACGACACCCACCACCTGGGAAGGGGACAGGATGGTATCCCCACCCTCCGAGACATCCGAATCCTCCCTGGGAAACTGGCGGGAGAGAGCATCAGCCCTGATGTTTTTGGAGCCTGGACGGTAGGTTAGCGTGAAGTCAAAACGGCTAAAAAAGAGAGCCCAGCGGGCTTGTCGGGAGTTGAGCCTTTTGGCTGACCCAAGGTAGGCTAGGTTCTTGTGGTCCGACCACACCAAAAACGGCAGTTTGGCTCCCTCAAGCCAGTGTCTCCACTCCCTCAGGGCCTCGTGAACCGCCAGAAGCTCCTTATTGCCCACGTCGTAGTTCTTAGCCGCAGGTTCGTAGCGCCGGGAGAAGTAGGCGCACGGGTGTATTCTCTGGTCCTCCCCAGACCGCTGAGAGAGGACACCCCCGATACCAGTGTCCGAGGCGTCTACCTCCACAATGAACTGTCTCTCAGGGTCGGGGTGGATCAGCACTGGAGCGGTAGAGAACAGATGCTTGAGTTGGGCGAAGGCAGCCTCAGCAGCAGGGTTCCAGCAGAAAGGCCGCGAGGTGGAAGTAAGCGCGGTGAGTGGCGCTGCGACCTGGCTGAACCCCTTGATGAACCGCCTCACAAAGCCCGCGAACCCCAAGAAGCGCCTCAGTTGGGTCCGGTCCGTGGGTTGTGGCCATTCCACGACGGCTTTGACCTTGGCTGGGTCTGCGCGCATCTGTCCGTCCTCCACCAAATTGCCCAGGTAGGTGACAGAGCTGGTGTGGAACACACACTTCTCTCCCTTCACGTACAGCCTGTTCTCTAGGAGTCTTTGCAGGACAAGACGGACGTGCTGGTGGTGCTCCTCCATGGACTGCGAAAAAATAAGGATATCATCTAAATATACTACAACAAAAATGTTTAACATATCTCGTAGGACATCATTAACCAGGGCCTGGAATATGGCAGGAGCATTGGATAGGCCAAAAGGCATTACAAGGTATTCGAAATGGCCAAGGTGAGTATTAAAAGCGGTCTTCCACTCGTCCCCCTCCCTGATACGGACGAGATGGTAGGCATTGCGGAGGTCCAGCTTAGTGAACACCTTGGCATGGGTGAGGGGTTCGAAGGTGGAGCTAATGAGTGGAAGGGGGTATCTGTTCTTAACAGAAATGTCATTGAGAGCCCGGAAATCAATGCAGGGCCTAAGCCCGCCGTCCTTTTTAGACACAAAGAAAAATCCTGCCGCGAGAGGAGAGGAGGAGGGCTTGATTATACCCGAGTTTAGGGACTCCGTGATATAATTCCTCATAGCCTCTTTCTCCGGGAGTGAGAGGTTGTATAACCGTCCTTTAGGCAGGGTGGCCCCAGGAAGGAGGTCTATAGGGCAGTCATACGGGCGATGGGGTGGCAGAGAGAGCGCCTCGTCTTTACTGAACACCTGGGCCAGGTCGTGGTAGGTGGAGGGAATTCCAGTGAGGTCTGGAGGGGTTAGTCTAGGCTTGGGGTCGCTAGAGGGAGACAGGGCGGAGCGAAGACAGGAGGCGTAGCATGTAGCCCTCCAGCCTAGGATCTGGCCTGAAGCCCAGGAGATGTGGGGTTCATGCTTCTCAAGCCAGGGTCTTCCCAGCACCAGGGGCGTTGTGGGGGCCTGAAGAACAAAAAAACGAATATTTTCAGTGTGATTCCCAGAGAGGGTGAGTGAGATCAGATCAGTGGTGTGAGATATGGTTCCTAGGGAATGACCATCTATGGCCCTGGGCATGATGGGTCGGTCTAGGGGAACTAAAGGGATGCCCGCCTGGCGGGCTAAGTTTTCATCCATAAG
The DNA here is from genome assembly GCF_949987555.1 of Borostomias antarcticus. Taxonomy (NCBI): domain Eukaryota; kingdom Metazoa; phylum Chordata; class Actinopteri; order Stomiiformes; family Stomiidae; genus Borostomias; species Borostomias antarcticus. The sequence goes on from NC_140258.1 coordinate 1,384,529, forward strand.
ACAACCATCTGCCCCTGAGTCTATTAGAGCGCTGACAGAAAGGGTGTCCTTGCCCCAGGTGAGGGTAGCAGGGAAAAGGCGGCTAGGAGTGACCTGGGGCTGAGAAAAAGAGGCTTTGCTCACCAGTATGCCCCCTACTAGTGAGCTGAATCTTTTGGCCGGATGGGACACGCACGGATGAAGTGCCCCTCTTTACCGCAGTACAGGCATTGTTTGTTGTTAAGCCTCCGGTCTCGCTCCTCCCGCGAGAGCCGAGAGCGGCCGATTTCCATCGGTTCTCCAGACCCGGATGTAGCCGCGAGAGGAGGCAGCGTGGACAGAGATGGGGGCGGGGTTGTTCCTGCGTGACGAGGAGCGGGGCGCGTGACAGCTCGCTGAGCCCGGTCGGTTCGTCGTACCTGGAGGCGTGCATCCATCCTAAGGGCCAGGGTGATAAGGTCGTTTAGGGTTCCGGGATCATCGCGCACCAAAAGGTCTTTGATGGAGTCATTTAATCCCTTATAAAAAATATTGAGGAGAGCTCCGTCATTCCAGCCAGTCTCCGTGGCTAGAGTACGAAACTCGACCATATACTCAGCTACTGAACGTGAACCCTGGGATATGGCTAGCAAGCGGCTGGCTACGTCCTGCCCGTCCTGGGGGTGGTCGAACACGAACCGGAACTCAGTTTTAAACAGGGAGTAGTCCGTGGAGTAGGATGTACTGCTCCCGACCGCGGCTATGGCCCAATTGAGAGCCTTGTCGGCTAGTAGGGACATAATAAACGCTATCTTGGCCCCATCGGAGGAGTATTTGGACGGCTGGTGCGTAAACATTAATTCGCACTGGGTTAGGAAACCCCGACACTGGTTAAAATCACCATGAAACGGAGCAGGACTCACTAAACTGGGCTCCGAGCGAGCGACTGGAGGAATGGGCAAAACGGGGTTTGCAGGATCGACCGAGGGATTAGCCATCTGCCCTGGTATGAATGGTCTGCTGCCAGCGGCGATGACGTCCAGAGAACGCTGGATGGAGGCAAGAGCCCCGGACAAGGCGTCCACCTTTGCCTCGAGGCTGTTTACAGACCCGACGGTGGCTCGGGTGGTGTCCTCCAGAACGGCTATCTGGCTTTGGACCGTGGGGAAGGCTTTCTGGAGCTCGGCCTGCAGACTGGTGAGCTGCGCCGCATGGCTAGTTATCTCTCTGCGTAAATCGACTACCAGAGGGAGGACCCCTGCCCCTGTTCCCGGGGAACCACCTTGGCTCATGTTGGCTTGAACGTACTGTTACGCACACCCCTAATAGGAGAGGCCAAATGTGGTGGAACCCAGAGAACAGAGACAGAGGCCAGGAGATGATATAACAAGGATTTAATAGTTAAGGTATCTAATAATAAAGTAGCCTATAATTAATAGTAGGCTATATATACAACGACAATAACCCTAATCTAACTAGTGGGGAAAACAGTGTATAGTGTCTAGGCGAAATGTTATGGAGTGTGTAATTATACTATGTGTGTGTGCGTGTATGAGGTCTGGGTGTTGGTTATGTGCTGCGATACTACCTAAGCTAAAGAGCAACGTCCGTGATCCAAGGGGGTAATCGAGGGTAGTCCAGAGGTCAAGCCAGGGAGATCAGTCCAAGAAGGGAAAAAACAAGGGGGCAAAAAATACGAGGTCCGGGTGGGAACAGGTTCAGGAGACACAGGAGGGAGCGGGTCCAGGAGACACAGGAGAGGGAACGGGTCCAGGAGACACAGGAGAGGGAACGGGTCCAGGAGACACAGGAGAGGGAACGGGTCCAGGAGGCACAGGAGAGGGAACGGGTCCAGGAGACACAGGAGAGGGAACGGGTCCAGGAGGCACAGGGGGTCGGAGGGAGCTTGAGGGTGACACAGAATGACGGGGAAAAACTCAGCCAGGAAGAACACAAAAACACGGTAACTCGAGGAGAATGCAAGGAGATGTATACGAGGAGAAAATACGGGAGCCAGAACTAACCGTACAGCTTATTACGTTCAAGCGTCGGGTCTCTGTCTGCAGCAGCGTTATATAGGTGGCTGTCCTGATGGTGATTGGAAGCAGCTGGGCTGATGATAATCGCCAACACCTGAGCAGCCAGCAGAGCAGAGACCCGGCCCGCTCAATCCGGCAGGGATGAGGCGCCGGAACGAGGCTGACGGGGGCGTGCCCGACGGGGAGGCATAACACCTAACCCTCACCACCCTAACCCTCACCACCCTAACCCTCCACACCCTAACCCTCACCACCCTAACCCTCCACACCCTAACCCTCCACACCCTAACCCTCACCACCCTAACCCTCACCACCCTAACCCTCCACACCCTAACCCTCCACACCCTAACCCTCACCACCCTAACCCTCAACACCCTAACCCTCAACACCCTCACCCTCCACACCCTAACCCTCACCACCCTAACCCTCCACACCCAGCCTCCACACCCTAACCCTCAACACCCTTACCCTCCATACCCTAACCCTCCACACCCTAACCCTCAACACCCTAACCCTCAACACCCTAACCCTCCACACCCTAACCCTCAACACCCTAACCCTCCACACTCTAACCCTCCACACCCTAACCCTCCACACCCTAACCCTCAACACCCTAACCCTCCACACCCTAACCCTCACCAGCACACACCCAGCCTCCACACCCTAACCCTCCACACCCTAACCCTCTACACCCTAACCCTCCACACCCTAACCCTCAACACCCTAACCCTCCACACCCTAACCCTCACCAGCACACACCCAGCCTTCACACCCTAACCCTCAACACCCTAACCCTCCACACCCTAACCCTCAACACCCTAACCCTCAACACCCTAACCCTCCACACCCTAACCCTCAACACCCTAACCCTCAACACCCTAACCCTCCACACCCTAACCCTCAACACCCTAACCCTCAACACCCTAACCCTCTACACCCTAACCCTCCACACCCTAACCCTCACCAGCACACACAAAGCCTTCACACCCTAACCCTCAACACCCTAACCCTCCACACCCTTACCCTCAACACCCTAACCCTCAACACCCTAACCCTCCACACCCTAACCCTCACCACCCTAACCCTCAACACCCTAACCCTCCACACCCTAACCCTCCACACTCTAACCCTCCACACCCTAACCCTCCACACCCTAACCCTCAACACCCTAACCCTCAACACCCTAACCCTCAACACCCTAACCCTCCACACCCTAACCCTCACCACCCTAACCCTCCACACCCTAACCCTCCACACCCTAACCTTCCACACCCTCACCCTCACCACCCTAACCCTCAACACCCTAACCCTCACCACCCTAACCCTCCACACCCTAACCCTCCACACCCTCACCCTCAACACCCTAACCCTCCACACCCTCACCCTCCACACCCTAACCCTCCACACCCTAACCCTCCACACCCTAACCCTCCACACCCTAACCCTCAACACCCTAACCCTCCACACCCTCACCCTCACCACCCTAACCCTCAACACCCTAACCCTCACCACCCTAACCCTCAACACCCTAACCCTCAACACCCTAACCCTCCCCACCCTAACCCTCAACACCCTAACCCTCCACACCCTAACCCTCCACACCCTAACCCTCACCACCCTTACCCTCAACACCCTAACCCTCACCACCCTAACCCTCAACACCCTAACCCTCCACACCCTAACCCTCAACACCCTAACCCTCCACACCCTTACCCTCCACACCCTAACCCTCACCACCCTAACCCTCCACACCCTAACCCTCCACACCCTAACCCTCCACACCCTAACCCTCAACACCCTTACCCTCCACACCCTAACCCTCCACACCCTAACCCTCCACACCCTAACCCTCACCACCCTAACCCTCAACACCCTAACCCTCCACACCCTAACCCTCCACACCCTAACCCTCACCACCCTCACCCTCCACACCCTAACCCTCAACACCCTAACCCTCACCACCCTCACCCTCCACACCCTAACCCTCACCACCCTAACCCTCCACACCCTAACCCTCACCACCCTAACCCTCCACACCCTAACCCTCCACACCCTAACCTTCCACACCCTCACCCTCACCACCCTAACCCTCAACACCCTAACCCTCACCACCCTAACCCTCCACACCCTAACCCTCCACACCCTAACCCTCACCACCCTAACCCTCCACACCCTAACCCTCCACACCCTAACCCTCACCACCCTAACCCTCAACACCCTAACCCTCCACACCCTCACCCTCCACACCCTAACCCTCCACACCCTAACCCTCCACACCCTAACCCTCAACACCCTAACCCTCCACACCCTCAC
>NC_140258.1:1391338-1393838 GCF_949987555.1 Borostomias antarcticus
TGTTGCTTTGAGAGTAAAAGATCTTTGTTATGATCTGTGTTCTTATGATGTGTGTTTTGTTATTGGTTTATTCTAGTTATGATACAGAGTCAGGGTCTGGTAATGTAATTGTGAAAATCGTGTAAAACTCACTTCACAAACGTTGACAGTCAATTTTGTTATTTCATCATTGTCTATTAAAGCTGACAGCTAGGGAACCGCCAGCGGGACTGGAACCCAGAGCCATGTGGTGTATCCAGCGGGACTGGAACCCAGAGCCATGTGGTGTATCCAGCGGGACTGGAACCCAGAGCCATGTGGTGTATCCAGCGGGACTGGAACCCAGAGCCATGTGGTGTATCCAGCGGGACTGGAACCCAGAGCCATGTGGTGTATCACAGCAAAACAATCCCCTGTGCCATAGAAGTTCAGGACACACACTCATATTCAGTACATACCTGTACATTCACATCATATTCAGTACATACCTGTACATTCACATCACATTCCTGTAAGGAGAAATACATGATGGCAGTGGAGTCCAGACCAGATCGCTAGGACAGCCTGGCACAGAGCCAGAACAGACAGGCCTCTCTAAATCATTAAATCATACACAAGCATGCACACACACACACACACACATACACACACACACCACGCACACGTGTGCACACACACACACACACACACACACACACATTGTATTCGCATACAGATATACGTGTGGACAAATACATGTGGAATGTCTGTCTTGTTCTTAGAGTGCGTCAGAGACGTCGGAGACACTGGCCCTAACCCTAACCCTAACCCTAACCCATTTCCTGAGTAGACCGGCGCTGGGGATGTTCTGAACACGTCCTCCTCGTGTCCCTCCTTCAGTAGATTGCGTGTAGGAGTCTGTCTCTGCAGCGAATCCTTCAGTGAGCTGAGCACCAAGCACCTGAGATAAATATAATCAGCTGTTTCTTTTAACCCGAGAGTCATGCTTCAGAGGTTCCCAGCTCAGTAAAACTATACAAGGCTTCCATCACCTAAGATATACAACCAGTTTCTTATCATAAGATCACTGATGGGGACATTCTCTGACATATCAAGATGTATGTCATGTTTCACAGTAGGAGGTATTTCTTTAAAGAAGTGTGTTCTGTGAACAGCAGGCTGGATAGGCAGACTCTAATCTGCATGAATTGAGTATAATAGATTATGTCCATATAGCCCAGAGTTATTCAGTAACCACCGTCTCGTCTCACGTTCCTCTGTTGTGTGGGTGTCTGCTATTCAGAGGGATTTAAACATGTAAAAAGCATTGAAAACAGTGAGTGTGGTGTGAGAGTGAAAGCAGGGTCTGGTGTGAAGAGTGTTAGTGAGCGCCTTCCCTCCCTGTCTGCCCCCTGACACTGACCCTTGACCTGTGACCTGGAAGTGAATATGGTGATGGTTGATGATGTGTCATGTGGGACTGCAGGCTGGATCACAGAAGACCATGCAGGTTTGTGTGTCCCTCTAGTGGCTATTACAGGTACTGCTCTCTCTCAACAGGTCATCATGACCTCATCATGTTATCAGGGGTCAACTCAACCAAAACACAAGTAGGGATTGTCACAACACTGACTGAAATAATGAATAATAAAATGTTTTATTGGAAAGCCTTCCAGATATAATCCTCTGTCATATCAGATTAGATTGTATCTTAAAAACATCTGGTATACACAAATGAACAAAAAAATGACAATTAGATTGTTGATTCACATACAATTAATTAACATACATAATTACATAAAGTTACTTGAAAGAAAAATAACTCTTTATCCTTCTTGATTGGCAACCATGGACAAACGTCTCTCATAATCCCAGGGTTACGTAAGACATGTAAACTACACTCAGTCTAAATTCACCTTCACATGCACACTAGGCCCTGCTCCAGACCTGCTCCCTCCCTCCCAGGCCCTGCTCCAGACCTGCTCCCTCCCTCCCAGGCCCTGCTCCAGACCTGCTCCCTCCCTCCCAGGCCCTGCTCCCTCCCTGCTCCCTCCCAGGCCCTGCTCCAGACCTGCTCCATCCCTCCCAGGCCCTGCTCCAGACCTGCTCCCTCCCTCCCAGGCCCTGGTCCAGACCTGCTCCCTCCCTCCCAGGCCCTGCTCCAGACCTGCTCCCTCCAAGGCCCTGCTCCAGACCTGCTCCCTCCCTCCCAGGCCCTGCTCCAGACCTGCTCCCTCCCTCCCAGGCCCTGGTCCAGACCTTCTCATCCCAGGCCCTGCTCCAGACCTGCTCCCTCCCTCCCAGGCCCTGCTCCAGACCTTCTCATCCCAGGCCCTGGTCCAGACCTGCTCATCCATCCAAGGCCCTGCTCCAGACCTGCTCCCTCCCTCCCAGGCCCTGCTCCAGACCTGCTCCCTCCCTCCCAGGCCCTGCTCCAGACCTGCTCCCTCCAAGGCCCTGCTCCAGACCTGCTCCCTCCCTCCAAGGCCCTGCTCCAGACCTGCTCATCCATCCAAGGCCCTGCTCCAGACCTGCTCCATGT
>NC_140258.1:1398838-1406338 GCF_949987555.1 Borostomias antarcticus
ACACACACACACACACACACACACAGTCTGAGCGTGTTACATCACCCTCAACACACACACACACACAGTCTGAGCGTGTTACATCACCCTCAACACACACACACACACACACACAGTCTGAGCTTGTTACATCACCCTCAACACACACACACACACAGTCTGAGCGTGTTACATCACCCTCAACACACACACACACACACACACAGTCTGAGCTTGTTACATCACCCTCAACACACACACACACACACACAGTCTGAGCGTGTTACATCACCCTAAACACACACACACACACAGTCTGAGCGTGTTACATCACCCTCAACACACACACACACACAGTCTGAGCGTGTTACATCACCCTCAACACACACACACACACACACAGTCTGAGCGTGTTACATCACCTTCAACACACACACACACACACACACAGTCTGAGCGTGTTACATCACCCTCATAACAGCTTCATCAAAGATAGGCTTGGTAGTAGCACAGCATGCAGGATGGGTCGGAGGCGTGCCTTGGCTCCACTGCGTCCGTCAGCGTCAACCGCCAGCGTCAACCGTCAAAAATCAACCTCTTAAGCCTAATTTATACTTTGTGAGCCGTGAGCCACATTTGTGGCTCATTGATGTCATTTGGAACGTCTCGCAGGCTGTGAGCCGCTTGACTCGTAACACCTCAAATTCCTAGCGGCTCACGCCGCGTCTTTATATGTCGCTCATATTTGATTGGTTGACTGGCCTGGAGAGACGAAGCGTTCTGTGTTGCTAGGAGATGAGAAACATTTTCTTGTTTGGTAACAACATAACCTGATTGTGTTACTTTGTAGTCTTTGGACATGGACCCAGCAGGACACGGCTCATTGAGTATAAATGCACAGAGCTATGAGCCGTGAGCCATGAGCCAAAAAATGTGGCTCACGGCTCACAAAGTATAAATTAGCGTCTGATGGTCGATGCTGATGGACGCAGTGGAGCCAAGCCGGAAAGCGACACACGTGCTTCTCTCAGAGAAGCCTTTCTGCACGGGGGCAGCGTCTGTGCTGGTTGAAATAAAACATGGTTTCAAACCCGTGCCAGCAGAGAGGCAGTTGAATTGGTGAAAGTCACTCCTCAGTATAAATACTGCCCACCCCCGCATCGTGTCGCTAGCTTTTCGGTGGCTTAGCTGGTGTGTCTATGGGAGGTGGTCACGTGTGTTGGCAAGTCAAAGAACCCGAGATTGAACACAGATGTATCACCCTGGCCTGGGGCTACACACAGGCAGGGTTTATACACACCCATATGCAACCATGTGAATCATCTCTGATAAGTGGTGTGTTCATTGATTCCACCTCCTCTTCCTCTGGCTTAAAAAGGAACTTGGCCTGATGCCCAAACAGCTTGCAAATAACTGAAGTTTTACAAAGTGGACGGTGTAGATGTGTGCAGGCGTCCTTTAGGAGATGGGTCCTGACGGGGAACCAGAGTCAGACCAGACGGGGAAGAGGCAGACGTTCAGGTAGGAGAAGATCCTCCACACCAGAGTGAGGAGCTGGTGTCCTTACCTTCGGAGAGCATTTGAAGTGCATCCCTGGAACAGGTAGGGTGGTGATGTACATGGTGACACATCTGTACAGGTAGAGGGTGCCCACGATGAAGAAGAACCGACGCCCAATGATTGATCTGGACAGAGAGAGAGAGAGAGAGAGAGAGAGAGAGAGGATACTGATTTACAGTAAGAGTACGTTTTATAGGTTTTTATATACGTAAACTTTTATTGTCTAGCCGTGATTGGAAATTTGTCTTTGGATCTCATCACGGCTTACAACTGACATTCATATTCTAACAGCTGAAAGAGTTCTAGTATGTCTACTCTATCAGTCTAGGGCAGGTGAGTAGTTCTAGTATGTCTACTCTAGTAGTCTGGGGCAGGTGAGTAGTTCTACTCTAGTAGTCTGGGGCAGGTGAGTAGTTCTAGTATGTCTACTCTAGTAGTCTGGGGCAGGTGAGTAGTTCTACTCTAGTAGTCTGGGGCAGGTGAGTAGTTCTAGTATGTCTACTCTAGCAGTCTGGGGCAGGTGAGTAGTTCTACTCTAGTAGTCTGGGGCAGGTGAGTAGTTCTACTCTAGCAGTCTGGGGCAGGTGAGTAGTTCTAGTATGTCTACTCTAGCAGTCTGGGGCAGGTGAGTAGTTCTAGTATGTCTACTCTAGTAGTCTGGGGCAGGTGAGTAGTTCTACTCTAGTAGTCTGGGGCAGGTGAGTAGTTCTAGTATGTCTACTCTAGTAGTCTGGGGCAGGTGAGTAGTTCTACTCTAGTAGTCTGGGGCAGGTGAGTAGTTCTAGTATGTCTACTCTAGTAGTCTGGGGCAGGTGAGTAGTTCTACTCTAGTAGTCTGGGGCAGGTGAGTAGTTCTAGTATGTCTACTCTAGCAGTCTGGGGCAGGTGAGTAGTTCTACTCTAGTAGTCTGGGGCAGGTGAGTAGTTCTACTCTAGCAGTCTGGGGCAGGTGAGTAGTTCTAGTATGTCTACTCTAGCAGTCTGGGGCAGGTGAGTAGTTCTACTCTAGCAGTCTGGGGCAGGTGAGTAGTTCTAGTATGTCTACTCTATCAGTCTGGGGCAGGTGAGTAGTTCTACTCTAGTAGTCTGGGGCAGGTGAGTAGTTCTAGTATGTCTACTCTAGTAGTCTGGGGCAGGTGTGTAGTTCTACTCTAGTAGTCTGGGGCAGGTGAGTAGTTCTAGTATGTCTACTCTAGCAGTCTGGGGCAGGTGAGTAGTTCTAGTATGTCTACTCTAGCAGTCTGGGGCAGGTGAGTAGTTCTAGTATGTCTACTCTAGTAGTCTAGGGCAGGTGTGTAGTTCTAGTATGTCTACTCTAGCAGTCTGGGGCAGGTGAGTAGTTCTAGTATGTCTACTCTAGCAGTCTGGGGCAGGTGAGTAGTTCTACTCTAGTAGTCTGGGGCAGGTGAGTAGTTCTAGTATGTCTACTCTAGTAGTCTGGGGCAGGTGAGTAGTTCTAGTATGTCTACTCTAGTAGTCTGGGGCAGGTGTGTAGTTCTAGTATGTCTACTCTAGCAGTCTGGGGCAGGTGTGTAGTTCTAGTATGTCTACTCTAGCAGTCTGGGGCAGGTGAGTAGTTCTAGTATGTCTACTCTAGTAGTCTGGGGCAGGTGAGTAGTTCTAGTATGTCTACTCTAGCAGTCTGGGGCAGGTGAGTAGTTCTACTCTAGTAGTCTGGGGCAGGTGAGTAGTTCTAGTATGTCTACTCTAGCAGTCTGGGGCAGGTGAGTAGTTCTACTCTAGTAGTCTGGGGCAGGTGAGTAGTTCTAGTATGTCTACTCTAGCAGTCTGGGGCAGGTGAGTAGTTCTACTCTAGTAGTCTGGGGCAGGTGTGTAGTTCTAGTATGTCTACTCTAGCAGTCTGGGGCAGGTGAGTAGTTCTACTCTAGTAGTCTGGGGCAGGTGAGTAGTTCTAGTATGTCTACTCTATCAGTCTGGGGCAGGTGTGTAGTTCTAGTATGTCTACTCTAGTAGTCTGGGGCAGGTGAGTAGTTCTAGTATGTCTACTCTATCAGTCTAGGGCAGGTGAGTAGTTCTAGTATGTCTACTCTAGTAGTCTGGGGCAGGTGAGTAGTTCTACTCTATCAGTCTGGGGCAGGTGAGTAGTTCTAGTATGTCTACTCTAGCAGTCTGGGGCAGGTGAGTAGTTCTACTCTATCAGTCTAGGGCAGGTGAGTAGTTCTAGTATGTCTACTCTAGTAGTCTGGGGCAGGTGTGTAGTTCTACTCTAGCAGTCTGGGGCAGGTGTGTAGTTCTACTCTAGCAGTCTGGGGCAGGTGTGTAGTTCTAGTATGTCTACTCTAGCAGTCTGGGGCAGGTGAGTAGTTCTAGTATGTCTACTCTAGTAGTCTGGGGCAGGTGTGTAGTTCTAGTATGTCTACTCTAGCAGTCTGGGGCAGGTGTGTAGTTCTACTCTAGTAGTCTGGGGCAGGTGAGTAGTTCTAGTATGTCTACTCTAGCAGTCTGGGGCAGGTGAGTAGTTCTAGTATGTCTACTCTAGTAGTCTGGGGCAGGTGAGTAGTTCTACTCTAGTAGTCTGGGGCAGGTGAGTAGTTCTAGTATGTCTACTCTAGTAGTCTGGGGCAGGTGTGTAGTTCTAGTATGTCTACTCTAGTAGTCTAGGGCAGGTGAGTAGTTCTAGTATGTCTACCCTAGTAGTCTAGGGCAGGTGAGTAGTTCTAGTATGTCTACTCTAGTAGTCTGGGGCAGGTGAGTAGTTCTAGTATGTCTACTCTAGCAGTCTGGGGCAGGTGAGTAGTTCTAGTATGTCTACTCTAGTAGTCTGGGGCAGGTGTGTAGTTCTAGTATGTCTACTCTAGTAGTCTGGGGCAGGTGAGTAGTTCTAGTATGTCTACTCTAGTAGTCTGGGGCAGGTGAGTAGTTCTACTCTAGTAGTCTGGGGCAGGTGAGTAGTTCTAGTATGTCTACTCTAGTAGTCTGGGGCAGGTGAGTAGTTCTACTCTAGTAGTCTGGGGCAGGTGAGTAGTTCTACTCTAGTAGTCTGGGGCAGGTGAGTAGTTCTACTCTAGCAGTCTGGGGCAGGTGTGTAGTTCTAGTATGTCTACTCTAGTAGTCTGGGGCAGGTGAGTAGTTCTACTCTAGTAGTCTGGGGCAGGTGTGTAGTTCTAGTATGTCTACTCTAGCAGTCTGGGGCAGGTGAGTAGTTCTACTCTAGTAGTCTGGGGCAGGTGAGTAGTTCTAGTATGTCTACTCCATCAGTCTGGGGCAGGTGAGTAGTTCTACTCTAGCAGTCTAGGGCAGGTGAGTAGTTCTAGTATGTCTACTCTAGCAGTCTGGGGCAGGTGAGTAGTTCTACTCTAGTAGTCTGGGGCAGGTGAGTAGTTCTAGTATGTCTACTCTAGCAGTCTGGGGCAGGTGTGTAGTTCTACTCTAGTAGTCTGGGGCAGGTGAGTAGTTCTAGTATGTCTACTCTATCAGTCTGGGGCAGGTGAGTAGTTCTAGTATGTGTACTCTAGCAGTCTGGGGCAGGTGAGTAGTTCTACTCTAGCAGTCTAGGGCAGGTGAGTAGTTCTAGTATGTCTACTCTAGTAGTCTGGGGCAGGTGTGTAGTTCTACTCTAGCAGTCTGGGGCAGGTGTGTAGTTCTAGTATGTCTACTCTAGTAGTCTGGGGCAGGTGAGTAGTTCTAGTATGTCTACTCTAGCAGTCTGGGGCAGGTGAGTAGTTCTACTCTAGCAGTCTGGGGCAGGTGAGTAGTTCTAGTATGTCTACTCTAGTAGTCTGGGGCAGGTGTGTAGTTCTAGTATGTCTACTCTAGCAGTCTGGGGCAGGTGAGTAGTTCTACTCTAGCAGTCTGGGGCAGGTGAGTAGTTCTACTCTAGTAGTCTGGGGCAGGTGAGTAGTTCTAGTATGTCTACTCTAGCAGTCTGGGGCAGGTGAGTAGTTCTACTCTAGCAGTCTGGGGCAGGTGAGTAGTTCTAGTATGTCTACTCTAGCAGTCTGGGGCAGGTGAGTAGTTCTACTCTAGCAGTCTGGGGCAGGTGAGTAGTTCTACTCTAGTAGTCTGGGGCAGGTGAGTAGTTCTAGTATGTCTACTCTAGCAGTCTGGGGCAGGTGAGTAGTTCTACTCTAGCAGTCTGGGGCAGGTGAGTAGTTCTAGTATGTCTACTCTAGTAGTCTGGGGCAGGTGAGTAGTTCTAGTATGTCTACTCTAGCAGTCTGGGGCAGGTGAGTAGTTCTAGTATGTCTACTCTAGCAGTCTGGGGCAGGTGTGTAGTTCTACTCTAGCAGTCTGGGGCAGGTGAGTAGTTCTACTCTAGTAGTCTGGGGCAGGTGAGTAGTTCTAGTATGTCTACTCTAGTAGTCTGGGGCAGGTGAGTAGTTCTAGTATGTCTACTCTAGCAGTCTGGGGCAGGTGTGTAGTTCTAGTATGTCTACTCTAGCAGTCTGGGGCAGGTGAGTAGTTCTAGTATGTCTACTCTAGTAGTCTGGGGCAGGTGTGTAGTTCTAGTATGTCTACTCTAGCAGTCTAGGGCAGGTGAGTAGTTCTAGTATGTCTACTCTAGCAGTCTGGGGCAGGTGAGTAGTTCTAGTATGTCTACTCTAGCAGTCTGGGGCAGGTGTGTAGTTCTAGTATGTCTACTCTAGCAGTCTAGGGCAGGTGAGTAGTTCTACTCTAGCAGTCTGGGGCAGGTGTGTAGTTCTAGTATGTCTACTCTAGTAGTCTGGGGCAGGTGAGTAGTTCTAGTATGTCTACTCTAGCAGTCTGGGGCAGGTGTGTAGTTCTACTCTAGCAGTCTGGGGCAGGTGTGTAGTTCTAGTATGTCTACTCTAGCAGTCTGGGGCAGGTGTGTAGTTCTAGTATGTCTACTCTAGCAGTCTGGGGCAGGTGAGTAGTTCTACTCTAGTAGTCTGGGGCAGGTGAGTAGTTCTAGTATGTGTACTCTAGCAGTCTGGGGCAGGTGAGTAGTTCTACTCTAGTAGTCTGGGGCAGGTGAGTAGTTCTAGTATGTGTACTCTAGCAGTCTGGGGCAGGTGAGTAGTTCTACTCTAGTAGTCTGGGGCAGGTGTGTAGTTCTAGTATGTCTACTCTAGTAGTCTGGGGCAGGTGTGTAGTTCTAGTATGTGTACTCTAGTAGTCTGGGGCAGGTGTGTAGTTCTACTCTAGTAGTCTGGGGCAGGTGTGTAGTTCTACTCTAGCAGTCTGGGGCAGGTGTGTAGTTCTAGTATGTCTACTCTAGTAGTCTGGGGCAGGTGTGTAGTTCTAGTATGTGTACTCTAGTAGTCTGGGGCAGGTGTGTAGTTCTACTCTAGCAGTCTGGGGCAGGTGTGTAGTTCTACTCTAGCAGTCTGGGGCAGGTGTGTAGTTCTACTCTAGCAGTCTGGGGCAGGTGTGTAGTTCTACTCTAGTAGTCTGGGGCAGGTGTGTAGTTCTAGTATGTCTACTCTAGCAGTCTGGGGCAGGTGAGTAGTTCTACTCTAGCAGTCTGGGGCAGGTGAGTAGTTCTAGTATGTCTACTCTAGCAGTCTGGGGCAGGTGAGTAGTTCTAGTATGTCTACTCTAGTAGTCTGGGGCAGGTGTGTAGTTCTAGTATGTCTACTCTAGCAGTCTGGGGCAGGTGTGTAGTTCTAGTATGTCTACTCTAGCAGTCTGGGGCAGGTGAGTAGTTCTAGTATGTCTACTCTAGCAGTCTGGGGCAGGTGAGTAGTTCTACTCTAGCAGTCTGGGGCAGGTGTGTAGTTCTAGTATGTCTACTCTGCCATCAGGTGTGTAGTTCTGTATGATCTCAGTCAAACTCACCGGTACTTGAGCAGGGTCCACTGCAGCAGCCACAGTCCCACCAGCAGCATGCCGTTGATCTCGCAGATGGAAAAGGCCCACTCCACCCGGTCAAACAGGTCAAAGAACTTGTCCGGGAGCGGGGGCGTGTGCTCCTTGGCCGGGACCCTCTCATGGACCACGGAGATGACCACGGAGGTGGTGACGAAACAGCAGACGGCG
>NC_140258.1:1416338-1518838 GCF_949987555.1 Borostomias antarcticus
AAACAGAAACCCACAAACCATACAGTATCTGCAGATAACACAGTGATAGACTAATGTCATATCTTCATTGGCTGCTCTCTACACGGTCACACTAAGTGTTACCCTTCAACACAACAGCCGATGCTGGCCAACTCTGGTCATTATTCTTCTGGCTGACAAACAAACAACCACACTGGTGGCCATCTTATCTGTGTACAGCCCCAGACTGATAGCCTGGCCTGAGAGCTTTGTAGTACACGTGTTCTGGACTGAACCTCTGGCCCGCATGAAGCAGCGATGACAGGGAGGGCGAGGTGGAGCACGCCACATCCCAGCGCCTTGCGTAACAACGTCCCAGATACCAGGGGGACATGCAGGCCTGGATAACAAAGTGCTTATGTTGAATGGAGGAACATCGCACCTTTAAACCTGGCAGATAACGAAGCAGAACTCACCTATGGACACGAAGAGATTAGAGGACGCCTGTGTACAAACGACAGCCAACCACTCATAAAACTTAACATTTCGGTTTGGCTTTAACAGCATGACCTTTTTTCAGAATTCTTCTTGCATCAGTTCACATGTACTAAGAAATTAAGTGAGGGGACTGTCACTTGGTACACAGGCTACAGAGAGCATGTGGATGAGACCATGATTCTGATTGGCCCCCCTGGGGAGCTGAGCAGAGCAGCACAATAGCCTCTATGCTGGCAGGTGCCATCTGCTAATGAGGACCCACCTGTGGCTTCCTGACTCATTCATTACCATGTAGGGTCTGCTCAGACCCTCAGGACTCAATAAGAACCCTGGTCTGAAGCACCATCCACTGTGCTGGAGCTCATAAGATATCAACAGCATAACAAGTTAAGTAGTACACATAACCAGTCACAGAATGTTTGGTTTCCTTATCTAAGGCCTCATTCACACTGCAGTCAAAAGGCCCAAATCTGTTTGTTTTTTTGCCCATATGTGACTGAGGTTAGTTTCTTTCATGACAGTGTGAACAGCACAAATCACATGGAATCTGATATTTTTAAACCAGATTTGGCCCACTTCCATATGTGGTCCTAAATCAGATACAGGTTAGATGATTTGCAATGGGACCTCAGTCTGAACGGTCAAATCGGAATTCATGCAACTTTGACGTCACTACAGATTGATACGCACAATTCTGCGCGCTGGCGGAAGTAAACAAACAAGCATGGGCTGGTGGGAGGAGCCTACTCTCGGGGGTGGCGGTCGTGGTGAAACATGGAAAACAGCGATGGAGTTACGCAGTGGACGGACTGTGAGGTGTTAGACCTAATAAGTATAAGTACAAAAGGCCATAGTTAGACATTTGTCTCTCTTTCTCCTCATCCTGATCATCGTTATCGTACTGTATGCTGATGATTTTGCTGGCTTCCACTGCACATCAACTTATAAAAGAAAGGGACGGAGCCGGACACCGAGCATGTGAGACGTGCTTTTTCGCAACTCTGACGTTATGTGACAAATTTCAATTAAAAATAGTCCCTTTATCAACATTTTTGAACATTAGCCGGCTCAATTTTGTTTTCTTATCTGTTTGACGAACATTTCTTGCACTTTGAAACCACCAATGTCTTCTACTAGGCAGAAAACCGACTTCCAGTTAACTGAACTACCATCGCCACCGGAACAAGCTGCTAGCATGGCTAACTCCACTGATTTACGGGCCTTGCAGTCTATGCTGGACTCGCTAAAGGAAGACATGTGGCAGAATTGACTCGTTGGCAACTGAATTGAGAGCGGAAATCAGCTCAGTGCACAGTGCACACTGAGTTGAAGAATGCTACTGAGCCACTGCTGCAGAAAATAAATGACCACGAGCAAACTATCCACGACTTGAAACGTGCTACGAGCGATCATGGCGTCCAACTTTCATCGCTCGATTCCACCATCAATGCCCTCAAAGCACAAGTGAAAACACTGGTGGACAAATGTGAGGATTTGGAGGGGAGATCGAGGAGGAACAACCTTCGTCTAGTGGGGATACCCGAGAACTCTGAAGGACCGCGTTCAACAGAATTCATCGGCCATTTACTGAAAGACCTGCTGAAACTGGATGAAGTTCCCTTACTCGACAGAGACCGTCGCACCCTGCTTACCAAACCTAAGACAGGAGAGCCGCCTCGACCAGTTATCATCAGGGTCCACTACTTCCATGTTCGGAACTAAATTCGGGCCAACAAAACATCCCACAAGTCCCCCTTGCTTTTCCAGGGCAAGAGACTGTCCGTTGTCCCTGATTATACCGTCACGAGAAGAGAGCACTCCTTACAATCACCCTGCCGAATGGGACCATGCACACATTTGAGGACCCGGCCGACGCGTCATCATTCGTGGGCAGGAAGCTTCGGAAAGTGGTTCCTCCGGGAGTAGGCTAGGCCTTTTAGGGCAAGTTCATGTCCACAGTGTATCTTTAAATAACAGACTGTTTAATAGTGTTACAATTTGTTATTACTTTGTCATTTGACTTCAGGAGAAGTGAAATGACTTGTACCCCTCTTCAGCTATTAGTATTACGTAGGTGTGTGTTAAGGTTTATTTATATTTCCCACCCTCATAGCTTGTTTGCGCCGGAAATACGTCAAACTACTGAAGTTAGATGATCTCAAACGTCCGTTTCTGTGCGACGTTAATAGGACACCAGAAATCTCAGCTTCCTTGTTGTGGGAGACATTGAAGGCATATTTGAGGGGGGGAATCATTTCTTATTGTACCCATGAGGGTAGAACCAGAGGGAGGAGACTGGAAAACTTGACCAAACAGATCACACAGATTGACGATACCTATTCTTTAACTCCATCACCAGATTTATATAACGTCATTCCCATTACCAAGCAGAATTTGATGTTCTCTCTACAGCTCACACTGAGGAGTCATTCAGTTATTCAAGTCCAGATGTGCTTACTACGAATTTGGTGACAAAGCAAGTAAATTACTATCTTACCAATTAAAGGTATAATATGTAGTATGTGGATTATTTCCCCCATCTAGTGTCTAAAGATAAGAACTGCAACAACACAACGTATTGGTTGCCAAAATGCCAGAGAATGCACTGTTTCAGTCATACTGTGATAAGATCTTCACTCCGAGAGGAACATAACGTTACACTAGGGCATTAACGACTTCAGATTTTTTCAGGTCGACTTATCTATCAAAAAAGTCGACAAGTCGTGTGACAACGTCATCACACTTACACAGCAGAGGAATAGCCTAGCCTACATAGATACAACAACAACAAAGCACCATAACATAAGTCTGCCTGAAGTAAGTCAGCAATGTGTGCATTGGTCGCGGCATTCGCGTAGCTCACGTTAGCTCACGTAATTATGGCCCATGTGGATTTACTAACTGAGAAGACAAACCTCACGAACGTCGCTATCGCTTTCACATGTGCAAATTGAATTTGCGAACTGAGCAGACAATTGTCGCTACTTGTCCACATGTAGTATTGTAAACGTAGCTAACTAAGCAAACACTTGCGAGGAACGTCGCCGTTGTCATCATCAGAAGGTAATTTAGGATGCTAGTTGTCTGGTTAGCTCCGATATGGCTAGCCAGCATAGTCAGTTGAATCGCCGCGCTCCACATACTACATAATAGAGAGATCAGGAGCATGCAGCAACGTAGTTAGCGTAGCTAACGTAGAGTATCAATGCAAGAACTCTCATGAGTCTGGCGTTTAGACTATCTCAGTTACAGAAACAGAGAGAGAGAGAGGGAAAAGAACAAGACTTGTCGACTCCTCCTCAGGGGAGTCGACTTGTGCTACTGATGTCCTGAAGTCCTACGTTACACTAATCAGTAATCACAATCACGTATTTCAGAGTGCCATGTAATAAGTTATGTTAGATGCTGTAGTGTGGAGATAACGTTAGGTCTGGCTATGCAGATTCCATGAAAGATAACGATAGCTAGTTAGAAAAGTAGCCATGTCACCATGCGACTTTATCCCATGAAACTCCATAAACTCCGTCCAACGAGCAAAGGCTGGCCCGATATTTATCCGACTTTTGCTCCTTCTTCGGTCACTGAGCTTTTGGGATTTGTATCGCACGGTTCGCCGGGGCTCAGGTGGAGAAGCAGGATGACAAAACTCAACCATTTTACCAAACGTTTAGCTGAAAAGAGTGAGCGGAAGTGGACAGAAAAGCTGCCGTTTTATAGTCGCACACACACTTGATGCTCATTTGATTCAGAATCGATTAATCGATTTTTTAAACCCAGCCCTAATAATAGCCTAATACAGAGCCACTTGTTTGTATTTGTCAGTGATGCCTGCAACAAAAAACATTTTTTAAAGCATTAAGTGGCCGCGATGTCTATCCCATGTCACTCTGTGGGAGGGGCCCCATGGCCCGACCTGCGGGGGAGCCCTGAAAAATTGCGCAACGCCACTGTGTACAACCCCTCCACTTCATTAGTGTCAGAGGCTGTAATCTCACTCGATGCAGAGAAGGCCTTTGACCGCGTCAAGTGGGACTACATTTTCTGTACTTTGGAAAAATTTGGCCTAGGTAACACTTTTATCAGCTGGGTTAAACTGCTCTATACTTCTCCCACAGCTTCAGTTAGGACCAATAACACCTACTCTGACTACTTTCCTCTTTCCCGCTCTACTAGGCAGGGCTGCAATTTGAGTCCACTATTATTTGCAATTGCAATCGAAACATTAGCTATTGAACTTGGAGCAAGCCCTCATATAACTGGCGTTAAGCGGTTTGGAGTTGAGCAGAGGACCTCCCTTTATGCTGATGATTTATTATTGTATGTTTCTAATCTCTCTAGCTCTATTCTAGCTGCCCTTGACATTTTTTGTTTGTTTGGCAAAATGTCAAGGTATAAACTTAATTTGGACAAAATTTAGCTATTTCCTTTAAATGCAGAAGTTCATAATTATCCTCTGCACACTCTGCCTTTTAAAATTACTACATGCGGCTTCACATACCTTGGCATTAATTTCTCAGATAAATTTGCAGACTTTTTTCTCCCCTTTCTTGAGAAAACTGCAGGAAAACTTTGAGCGCTGGTCGTTACTGCACTTATCCCTGTCTGCATGAGTCAATTCAGTTAAGATGAACTCCTTACCTAAACTCGCAAACCTCTTCCAGTCTTTACCCATTTTCCTCACACAGTCATTCTTTTAGTAAAATTGATAAATTGGTATCGGAATTTATCTGGAATGGTAAAGTTCCTATGCTTAGTAGACTTTTATTGCAAAGACAAAAATCTCTGGGAGGCCTTACTTTACCAAATTTTAAATTGTATTATTGGGCGGTCAATACCAGGATACTGCAACATTGGGCTTGGTTGGAGAACTCCCCTTCTCCTCCTGCGTGGTTGGAGAACTCCCCTTCTCCTCCTGCGTGGTTGGCTTTGGAAGCCTCCTCTTCTGATCCTGCTTCCTTGACAGCTCTTGCACATGCTCCTTTAAACTTCTCTATTTCCCCTACTCTAAAAATATTATTGTTAAATCAACACTCAGGGTCTGGAACCAGTTTGGAACCATGACATACAGGTTTACAATCTTTTTCTTTATTAGCTCAAATTGCAGCCAACCCTGTTTCCCCCCTTCTATGATGGAGAGGACTTTCTTCTCCTGGTCCACATTTGGTATCAGAACCTTCAAAGATCTATATAGGCCTATAGAAACATTATTTGCATCCTTTGATCAATTATCTGATACTAATACTCCCTTTTGAGGCCACATTTCTTTAGATACTTACAGGTGCATAGTTTTGTCTGTAATATTAGTCCCCAGTTTCCCAATCTCCCGGATCCCATTCCTATTGACTCATTCCTGAGACCTGTATTTTGCACTAAAGGGATCATATCTGTTATGTATGTTTTGCCTGGTATGTTTTGCCTTTCCTCGTTATGCTCTACCTCACTACGAAGCATTAAGACAGATGCCATCAGGCCCTGGCCACGTATAGCCACATGTTTTGGTCGTGTCCTTCTTTACACAATTTTTGGTATGAGATTTTTGAAACAATTTCAAACAGTATTGACATTCCAATTAGAACGACAGCCCTAACAGCTTTCTTTGGTGTCACCCCTGCTGATTTGTCACTAGCCTTTACAACCCTTCTGGCCAGATATTTTACTGTGGTGGAAATCACCTTCTTTTCTGTCTCACTCTATGTGGCTAAGGGACATTTTGTATTTTATTAAGATGGAGAAAATAAGATGCGTTACAAGGGGCTCAACGACTAGATTTTATAAAACATGGGGTCCTTTCCTGAATTATATTAAGGAACACCACACTCGATGTCCCATAGGGAACATGTGCTGCCTCTTAGTTTTTAGACATGGTGACATGGGTGCATTCCTTTAAGATGTTTGATCTCTGCATTTTCTACTTTTACTTTTTTTTCTTTTGTGCAATCATTTATGACACTATATTTAATAATGTATATAATCCTGAATAGACAGGCTGTTCATTTGATGGGTTAGACCATGGCTCAGTGGTACCTGTTGCTAGTTAACGTTATGACGTTTTCACACAATACATTCATGCCTGCGGGGGGAGGCTCTCTCTGCACTATCCACACATTTAGTATAAATCTCTCCCATTATTTTTTTCGATCTTCTGACCTTTAAAATCAGACATTAATTAAAAAAACAAAACAAAACATGTTTTCCTTTTTTTTTCTAACCATCCCTCCGCCCCCCCTGAATTTCTTTGGGGCCCCCCAGGGGAGGCCCGCCTCACAGTTTGGGAATGCCTGGGTTAGACATCCAAGCTATTACTATTTATTTAGCTAGGCTACTGTTCTGTTTTGTTTTTTTGCATTTTGTTCTTTATACTTTGCATATTTGTCAATTTATGTTTTGATATGACATCCTGTATACTTATGCCTCTTAAAAAATAAAACAATAAACAAAGTATTGAAAAAAAAAGTATAAAAGAAAAGGTAAACACTGACTTCAGTCGCCTCCATGTTTAGCCAACTTCCGCAAACATCCGTAAACTTCGGTTGCTTGGCTACTGTGTGTGACGTCTGCTGCCTGTGACATGTTATTGTACGTTTGCGCATGCGGGTCAGTTCAGGACCATGATCAGTTCACATTGGAATCTGCTATAACAACCGTTTTTCTTTTTTAATAATGTGAACAGGCAAACAAAAATCGGATTTGAGCAATAAATCTGAATTGAGCATTAAGGCTTGCAGTGTGAAGGAAGCCTAAGCCTGTCTATCAGCTTCGTACGGCCTGTATTCTTGATACAAGAAATGCCACGTCCTGATAGGCCAAATGCCACGTCATGATAAGCCAAATCAGATTGGTTTTCATACAGCCAGTCCAACCGGTTAAACGAAACAGTTTCTTCCTCCAGAGCTCAGCTTCCTCCCTGGTGATGTATGCTGTGATCGAATGAGAGATGCGTCTGTGTGTCGACCACAATCTATAGTCATGTGGTGTTTCACCATTTCATTAAGTACTGTAGACCACATGGGTAGAACATTAAAAGAATGGGGACAGTAACTAGGCTCTAGTAGCACAACGACCCACAGGCGCGGGCATCAAGCCACATTCAGGTAAGGCAGGCAAGCAGGCTCTCATGTAACATTTAGAAGTAACACATTAAAAGTTAGTATTAGTGAGGTGATGCGCTTAGTCAAATGGCCTCTAGAGGCCTGCGGCCTCATACCCAAGACCAAATCCCAGCCATGCTGATACGTATAGTATAACAGCGCTCCAGGCGAGGCTAGAGGGAGAATAGAATAGCCCTGTTACACATGGCAAAGCGTTCTATTCTAATTATCTGTTCTATTCTCCCGGTCTTGGAGATCTCCGCCTCCGGAAGTCTGGAGACATTTCCATTGAAAATCGTTGCTAGAACAGCAGCAAAAACTGACGCTACCAATCAGACAACCACAAGATGTCTACATCTTCAAAAGGGTGAACGATCCACCTTCCCAGAAACGATGTCCTTCAAACAAGTTGGGGAATCAAAACAAAACATTCACCGCTCCATTAGGAGTTAAAATACGTTGGATTAGTTCTGTAATGCAGGTTTCTCGTTTCACCCACAATGAAACCTGGATGAATGTCTTCAGTCTTTAGTTGCACACAGCGTTTATAGACTGACTCAGACCTGGATGAATGTCTTTAGTTGCACACAGCGTTTATAGACTGACTCAGACCTGGATCAGACCTTAACCATCTGGCCCGTTTCAAGAGCAATTATTAGAAGAAAATGTTTTATAAAATAAAAGACCCATATTCAATGACCATTGACCCATATTCACAACAGTGTGATTTATTTTAATTAAGGCATGCTTTGTTATTACTCATTTAGTTCAAACTAATTATTCAGATCACACAAGACTTTTTTGATGTTTGAAATGTGTTTATTCAACTTCGCAAAAAATAGATATTCAAAATACTCAAACGAATTATTGAACTAGACCTGTCGGATCTACTGTAAAAGAAATAAAATAAAATAAACGTTTTAACCTTATAGATTAAATTGTGCTCAATTTAGACTGTTTTCTTTGCTTATAGACTAGCAGTGGCGTCTGGTGGGTCCTAGAATCAGGTAAGCCAGGATCAATGAAACACGCAGCGCGCACGATGTTTTGGGGGGTGCGCTTTCAAAGCATGCCCAGTGGTATTTTTATATGTAAAAACATCCAGGAAAACTACAGTAGCCTAGGCTACTGATGTTTTTTAACACATCAACAAAGGCCAATTTTGACAGTGAGCGAATAAGAGAGGGCAATATTAAGGCCGAACGAAACAACCAAGCTTTTAGGGACGCACTAAATAAACTACTGAGCCATTATATGACAATCGGCCAAGCACCACGAAGAGGAATGACAGGACGATAAAATACACCCCCTTAGGGCACAGCACTCAATAGCCTACTCCCTCACTAATCAGTGTTTAGGCTACTAGCCTACTAGGCCTTAGCCCATCGCTCCAGGATTAGTTCACGCTCTCGGGTGCTGATTAAATCTAGGCAAAGCAAAACACACAGCCATAACAACTGGTAATTAATCACAAAAGACCCACCTTATATCGTAACCCAAACTTGTTTAATCCACTTAATTTTGGAATCAACTTTCAACAAATACTCAAGATCTCTGTTCATTGATGCTGCCAGTAGCTAGATAGCTAAAGTGGGTAACGTGATTGACAGGCGATGTGAATGACGGGACAGTCATGACAAGTTTTGATTGGATAAACCGTCCCAATGTTAAAATGTCAATGGGAATTCCAATGTAATCACTTTGAGAACTGGCTTACCCTACGCCCACTTTTAAGCATTTTGACAAATCACAGATTAGGTTACATTTCGACTGATGACGACATTTTTCGCGGTTTTGTATGTGTGGGCTAATTTGAATGGTTGATTTTTCATTTGGTCTTGATTTCCGTAAGCCAGAATCATTTTACCTGGCCTACAATGTTAAGTGAATGACGAGCTAGTAAAACAGCTGTCTAGTTCATATTTTTGACACCGTCAGTCATGTTCTTAGTGAGAGGAAAGGGGGGACTATCGAATTATAGTCGGGGGCCCTAGTGAGGGCGGGGCCTGTTTCAGTTGAAACGGGTGAAACAAAGCAAAGGCCGTCTATGACCTGGATGAACGTCTTCAGTCTGTAGTTGAGCGCAGCGTTTAGAGTCTGAGTCTACACTCCCTCTCATGTAATATTGCTTAATTGACTGAAGAGATGGCTTGCCTGACACCAAGAAGTTGGCGATATGCAGCCTATCGGATCTCACAAATTCAGTTCAACTCTACGCTACATAATGTTAGCTAGCTATCTCACACCTCAATTTTTACTAGATAATTAACGGTCTTTGGCTAGCTAGCCAGATAAGCTGACATAATGTACTGGTTAAGTGAATTAAAGATATGAAGCGAGTTGAGTGACTTATGCCAAACAGTACAGACTAATATCAATCATTATTCAACTGCTTAAAACATGCGGTGTGGGCTTGTACAGGATATGTGCTTGTTAGTTAATAGTTAATGACCGTCAGTCACAGAGATAGGGAAAACAGGGGCATCTGTAACCTGATGTGCACCAGATAGTTTGTTTCATTAAACCATCTGGGAAAGCTTAATTGGACACTGTTTGGAAAAAGGCAGGCACTTTGAAAACTACTCGGCAAGTGATTGGATGAACCATCTGTCTATCTCGGGTAAATCAAATTCTTACCGAAGCCAGTCAGTAGAAGAACGAAAACATATTTTCCGCAGAGAAAAGCCTTCATCGTTCTTTGCTTTTCTCTCAATGAAAAAATACTCTCCAGTTCAGATAACTGATGCTATAACAGCATCTAGGCTAACCTCCACCATTGTTGTTTTAGAATGAACATTTGCTTCCTCGCTGTCATCACACCTAAACCATGCCCGATGTACTGTAGCTGCTAGTATTTCCTCAAAGAACACTGATTGGCCGATCGTTTTCTGATTGGCCAATCAAATGGATCTCTATCAAGCTTTTCCAGACTGATACTGTAAGTGGAGTAAAAAAATGTGAGCTTGTGAGATCAGGATGGTCTCATGAGGCTAGGGCATCTGGGCTCTGCCTGAGGCAAATCTCCCAGCATGCAACTGAGGAGGATGGATATATGCAGCCATTTTGCATATCTCTGTCCACACAATGCGTGGTGGAAAATAACAGAGCAATGTTTTCCTGCATACATGGTGGAACCTAATGACAAGGTACTGTAGATAAAAAGGTTCTCCCTCCTCTTCCTCCAATTTGCTGCAAAATAAACACTGTCTACAACCTAGGAGACAGGAAGGGAACGCCAGCGGAGCGCCAGGGGAGCGCCAGGGCTCCAGACACGTCCGGAAGAGGGGTTTCCCTCACTCAGAGACATAAAGAGGTGGGCAATGTTTGAAAAGTAGAGAAAGAAAGAAAGAAAAAGATAAATGGAGGCAGGGAAGGAGGGAGAGAGTGAGGGAGAGAGAGAGAGGGGGGGGGGGGGGAGGGAAGGAGGAAGAGGGGAAGGTTCATGAAGTAGGAGGGTCCCTCAACAAAGCTCCTCATCTACACTGAATATTGTGAAGGTGATAAACAGTCACTGTTTACAGTTGTAACTGCATTAGGGGAAACATGGCTGCATTGTGGGAGTTAGTTCTTTGATAGCAAAGAGGTTAAATCCAACACAACCGGATATTCAAAACAACAAATGGGTGGATCATTAGGTGGGCTAATGGGTTCAAGAAATGATGGGTTTCAATAGGCTAAGCCTAAACATTCTATATATGATGGATTCATCCGGTACGTCATGTGAGTTCCACTGAAACACGTGTATTTAATTACAGAGGACTGGGGATGACATCATGTTCCCTGGAGAACACTAGACTCAGAGCTAGAATAGACCTACATCCATTTACTCAATCAAAACAAGCTGGTTGTTGATGTAGCATCAGTAAGGGGACCTGTCTCCATTTCTGGGATGAGGATATCAGTGAAGCCCACTGCAAAGTCCTGACCCTGACTTTGAAGTGTGTGGGACATGTTGGTTGGTTGACAGCTGAAACAGTTGTCTGTGTGGCTGAAGCCAAACTAGGCCTACAACAATCTCATTGTTTCAGCAAGAATACAAATACCGGCTTGTCTAGTCTGTTGAGACTGTTTACTTGTTCATAGTTTGACATGCTTGGCAGTGAGGCTCGTTCTGAAAATTGAACAGCTGACAACAATATAACCAATTCAGCCTGCCTTGTGTTCACCGACAGAGCGTCTTCTGTCCCCCGGCTGCACATCAGTTGCTGTCACTGTCTCCAGTGTCATCCAAATCTACTGACATGCTTTAAAAGAACAGCATCAGGATCTCTCTCTCTCTCTCTCTCTCCCTCTCTCTCTCTCTCTCTCTTGAAGCTGAACCCTTCGTTCACATTGACACAGGCCATCTCTCCCTCTCTGTCTGTCTGTTATTTCTCTCTCTGTACATTGTCACACATTTTGAGTCTTCCCTACAGGGTTAATGATGGGTTAGTATTAGTGTAAGGTTGGGGTTAGTGTTAGTATGGGGTTATTAAGGGGTTAGGGTTAGAATGGGGTTAGTATGAGGTAAGAGGTTTGTATTGCCTGGCTAGGATACTGTATATTCAAAGTCATGTGCAACAATATGTTGCAGTTCTCTCCCCAAGGAAGAGGACGATTTAGGAGGCATATATCAACTAATCCTAAACCAGGTCACGTTCTCTCTTTCTCTCTGAACTAACATTGCCTTGTGCCCCCTACCTCTATTCAAACCAGGATTAGAAACAAGCAAGCGTCTAATTCACTGGGTCTGCGTGAGCTCAATAAAACACAAGTCAAATTAAGTCATTAGCTACTATGACCAGTGAAGTGGATTAATACTGAAACTATAGCTACTATAACCAGTCATAACCACAATCCTACTGAAACTATAACTAGCTGAAGTTAGTTGATAAGCGTATGAACTGACTGGTAGTCTATAGCCTGCACGATAGATGGAAACTATAGCAGTCAATTTACCAGCAGTGCAGTATTTGTGCATACGGACTATTATAGCATATACCCTGCTAAAAATAAACAGCAAGCTGGCGTCTTTTACTGATTAATAGCCTACAAAAAAGATATATTGTTCAAGGCCAAGGCCATATGCTAGTGTAGGCTAACAGCAGGTCGGCTGTGTCCCATCCAACAGAACCGCTGTGAAGACGGTCTCATTCTGAACCCGTATCTACCTATAGTCTCAAGTTAAATAGGGATTATCCTAAAGGTGTTAAGTCCGATTATAACAATGTTATTATACAACCAGCTATACTAATGAGAAGAGAAACTATTTCACAATATCACATAATCTATAGCATAGGCCTAACCGCAAAATTGTGATAAACGTACTGTACTATGGCCTATTCTCTAATTACCTGGTCGGGCTTGATACTTTAGAGATATTTCCCACTTACCGCATAACAACATCACATCGCAGTGACCTGTAACTGTCACACACAGGAACAGTATGTGGCAATGATGATCGAGTGAGCAAAACTTTAGAGAAATTGTTCCAGTTGTTCCTTAAAAATTAATTAATCTATAAATTATTTTTTACAATAATCACAACTATAGCACGATAACCTGTAGGCTTCTTCAAAATTGCTCGGTCGGACTCGGTATAGGGTTGTTTTCATGGGTAGTCGATTTAGATCACAAGGCCTTTTCGTTTATCCTCCCGGGCCGCCCCGCGGTACACATTGCGGTTCATTCTATTGGATTTCAGACCAAGAGGCCAATAACACCCCAACCATAACCATAACACCCTAACCATAACCATAACACCCTAACCATAACCATAACACCCCAACCATAACCATAACACCCTAACCATAACCATAACACCCCAACCATAACCATAACACCCTAACCATAACCATAACACCCTAACCATAACCATAACACCCCAACCATAACCATAACACCCCAACCATAACCATAACACCCTAACCATAACCATAACACCCCAACCATAACCACAACACCCTAACCATAACCATAACACCCTAACCATAACCATAACACCCTAACCATAACCACAACACCCTAACCATAACCATAACACCCTAACCATAACCATAACACCCCAACCATAACCATAACACCCCAACCATAACCATAACACTCTAACCATAACCATAACACCCCAACCATAACCATAACACCCCAACCATAACCACAACACCCTAACCATAACCATAACACCCTAACCATAACCATAACACCCCAACCATAACCACAACACCCTAACCATAACCATAACACCCTAACCATAACCATAACACCCTAACCATAACCATAACACCCCAACCATAACCATAACACCCTAACCATAACCATAACACCCTAACCATAACCTAACACCCTAACCATAACCATAACACCCTAACCATAACCATAACACCCTAACCATAACCATAACACCCTAACCATAACCATAACACCCCAACCATAACCACAACACCCTAACCATAACCATAACACCCCAACCATAACCATAACACCCCAACCATAACCATAACACCCTAACCATAACCATAACACCCCAACCATAACCATAACACCCCAACCATAACCATAACACCCCAACCATAACCATAACACCCTAACCATAACCATAACACCCCAACCATAACCATAACACCCTAACCATAACCATAACACCCCAACCATAACCATAACACCCTAACCATAACCATAACACCCTAACCACAACCATAACACCCCAACCATAACCATAACACCCTAACCATAACCATAACACCCCAACCATAACCACAACACCCTAACCATAACCATAACACCCTAACCATAACCATAACACCCTAACCATAACCATAACACCCTAACCATAACCATAACACCCCAACCATAACCACAACACCCTAACCATAACCATAACACCCTAACCATAACCATAACACCCTAACCATAACCATAACACCCCAACCATAACCATAACACCCTAACCATAACCATAACACCCTAACCATAACCTAACACCCTAACCATAACCATAACACCCTAACCATAACCATAACACCCTAACCATAACCATAACACCCCAACCATAACCACAACACCCTAACCATAACCATAACACCCCAACCATAACCATAACACCCCAACCATAACCATAACACCCCAACCATAACCATAACACCCTAACCATAACCCCGCCTCAACGTGCGTCCCAGGGTCCCGTCCTCTCGTTCCGTGTCCACATGCGTGAGAACGTGTTCTAAAGCTATAAAACATACATGTGGCGACGTCTAATATTCTAGGGGGAGTACCCCCCCCCCCCACCATCAACTTCCCAATGAATGTCACAATTTCATTAAGTAACGCTGATACACATAGGCTATCATCCCGATGGATCATTTAATTAAAGCAATCAAATAATATATTGTCTATATCCGCGGGGCGCTCCGCCCTTGTCCGCTCATCCCGGTCACATGACAGTTCTTTATCCGAGAGAGCCAAAACGAAACACTACCGCTGTCTGCGTAAGGGAAGGGGGGGGCTCTCCCACAGCGTCATATTACGCAATACGTGCACCGTTGGAAGTGCAACCAATACTATACACCGGACAAAAATGTGGTCCGTTCATATTAGGCAAATTAAATACGAATAAATGTGGTTTTGCATAGGCCTATTCTTCACTAAACTATATTGTTCCGTTTTGGCACAATACACAAATAGGCCTACATATTTGTATCCTCTCTAGTGACATCATTGAAAATTAATTTGTCCTGCATGGTGCTGCTTTGCGTTAAGCCACTGTGTAGCCTACCGCTTGACCTGTCAGCTCTTAATCGTGATAGGAATTGGTGACAGGAGTAGACAGTCAGACTATCCAGGCATATTCATTATATCATCATGACAAACGTATGAGTTTTATCATATCAATTAATTGAATCAAATCAGGCGACTGTCTCGTTTCTTCAGCTGAAACACAGGGAAAGATCCCGTTAGGTCAACAGTTGAAGTGACGTCATCTAAACATAACAGCACAGTAATCAAAGAGTATGGAATGCCAAGAGGGGACACTCCATTCATTCTGCTATGGAACCAGTCTCAACACCAGACCCATGAGAGTTCTTTCGCCGATACACTACCTAAGCTACGTTAACTACATTACTGAATGCTGCAGATCTCTCTATGGGTCTGGGACACTTCATACGACCTCTTTCAATTTTGAACCATCAATACGCTCTTAGAACCAGGCCATAGTTGACGCAAACTACATAAGCGCAAGGCCACGCAAGATCTCATTGCATCCTTGCGTGTGTCATGCCATGTTCTATTAATACATCCATGGTCATGCCAAAATTTGTCGTTTGACGCAAGCAAAAGTGCAATTCCTTGTGTTTCCACAAAACAAAACAGAACGCAAGCTCTCGAGTCATGTTGGAGCTTGCGTTCACAACGTAGCTTGCGTTGTTTACGTCGACTATGAATCAGGCCTTAGAATACCAGCTGTTAGCTGTCAATGTCATGGACTCACTTTTTAATGTTGACACTTGTGTTTATTAAATAATAAACTAGAAAGTACATTTCCTGGAGAAAATGTGAGGTGGGCTAGTTGCTGCAGCTGTATGTAACAGCTACTGCTACGTAGAACTACTATGGACTGGGCAATCTCCATGCACCCATTGGCGAAGACCGTGCGTCTCTAGCTCACTCAGGGGCTGAATTGTGGGGTCCGTGGCGTGGACAGTGGCGTGGTGACGAGACTCCGCCCCCTCAGGTCAAAGCTGGTAGGGGACAACGTACCCCTCTCCCGGCCACCTACCCGCCCGCACCGGTGAAGACCATGTGTCTCTAGCCCACTCAGGGGCTGAGTTGTGGGGCCCGTGGCGTGGATAGTGACGTGGTGGTGAGACTCCACCCCCTCAGGTCAGAGCCAGTCGGGGACAGTGTACCCCTCTCTGGGCCACCTACCTGACTCCACCGGTGAAGACCGTGTGTCTCTAGCCCACTCAGGGGCTGAGTTGTGGGGCCTGTGGCGTGGATAGTGGCGTACTGGTTAGGCTCCGCCCCCTTGGGTCACAGCTAGTCGGGGGCGTACAGGTCGGACAGTACAGTGACCTCCGGGCAATTTCCATGCATCCACCATTGAAGACTGTGTATCTCTAGCCCACTCAGGGGCTGAAAAGTGGGTTCTGTGGCGTGGTGGTGAGACTCCACCCCCTCAGGTCAGAGCCAGTTGGGGACAGTGTACCCCTCTCTGGGCCACCTACCTGACTCCATCGGTGAAGACCGTGTGTCTTCAAAGACCTGTGAGTTCTGGGGCCCGTGGCGTGGATAGTGGCGTGCTGGTTAGGCCCCGCCCCCTTGGGTCACAGCTAGTCGGGGAAAGTACAGTGACCTCTGGGCAATTTCCATGCATCCACCAATGAAGACTGTGTCTCTAGCCCACTCAGGGGTTGAGTTGTGGGGCCCGTGGCGTGGATAGTGGCGTGGTGGTGAGACTCCACCCCCTCAGGTCAGAGCCAGTCGGGGACAGTGTACCCCTCTCCGGGCCACCTACCTGACTCCACCATGAAGACCTCCGGGCAGTCTCCTTGCACCCACTGGTGAAGACTGTGTGTCTCTAGCTCAATCAGGGGCTGAGTTGTGGGGTCTGTGGCGTGGTGGCGAGACTCCGCCCGCTTGGTTCAGAGCCAGGCGTGAACAGTGTAGGCCGCACCGGGCTATCCACCTGCCTTCACCAGTGAAGACCGTGTGTCTCCAGCCCAATCAAGGGCTGAGTTGTGGTGTCTGTAACATGTTCAGTGGCGTGGTGGCGAGACTCCGCCCCCTTGGGTCAGAGCCGGTCGTGGACAGTGTAGGCCATGCCAGGCTACCCACCTGCCTTCACCAGTGAAGACCGTGTCTCTAGCCACCTCAGAGGCTGTGTTGTGAGGTCCGTGGCGTGGATAGTGGCGTGATGGCGAGACTCCGCCCCCTCCGGTCAGAGCAGGTCGGGGGCAGTGCACTGACATCCAGGCAATCTCCATGCACCCAACAGTGAAGACCGTGTGTCTGTAGCTCACTCAGGGGCTGAGATGTGGGGACAGTGGCGTGGACAGTGGCGTGGTGACGAGACTCCGCCCTGGGTCAGAGCCGGTCGAGGACAGCGTACTGCTCCCCGGACCACCCACATGTACCCAACCGTGAAAACTGCATCTTAAGCCAACATAGGGTCTGAGATGTGGGGACGGTGGCGTGGATAGTGGTCAGGTCAGAGATTGTGGGGGGCAGGTCAGTGATTTAAGTGAAAAAAACAACATGCACACTCTTACAAAATGGTGGTGCTGGGAGTAAATCCCCTTTAAGGTTTCAAATGAGAAATACAAGACTCCCGCACACACTTTTTCTCTGC
Organism: Borostomias antarcticus; assembly: GCF_949987555.1. Taxonomy (NCBI): domain Eukaryota; kingdom Metazoa; phylum Chordata; class Actinopteri; order Stomiiformes; family Stomiidae; genus Borostomias; species Borostomias antarcticus. Next base: position 1,434,207 of record NC_140258.1, read on the forward strand.
TTTAATCTTAACAACGTTTCGGTGTTGCCACCTTCATCAGGACAGATTTTGGTTACAATGAGGACATGGGTTCTTTTTAAACACCACCATGCAAAGTGATTGGATAATTGATGGGTGTGTGTTTCCCATCCCCATTGGCTAGTGAGATGACATCATCAAACGACATCACGTAGTTTGTCTTATCATGGTATACAAAATCAATCTCTCATATACAGGATATAATAGGAACACATACAAATATATTTCATAAACACACACTTAAATCAAGTTCATCATTAAGCCCAAAAGAAGTCCCATATGTTTGGAGCTCTGTTATCCAAAAGGCCTCTCTTTTAAGAAGTGCTTCTTTAAGGTCGCCTCCACGTCTAGAAAGGACCACTTTTTCAATCCCACAATAGCTAAAGGCTGTTATGGGATGTTTGGCCTGTTTAAAGTGGATGGCTATTGGGCTATCTGGGTTGCTGTTGCGAATGGCTGAGCGGTGTTCAGCCATACGGACCTTCAAAGCTCTAGTAGTCATCCCAACATAAGCCTTGGAACAGCTGCATTTAATTAAATAAATGACTCCTGTGGTTGAGCATGTGATGACACCACGTATTTTGTATTTCTTTCCTGTCAAAGGGTGTGAAAAAGTATTACATTTGGTAGTGCAGTTACACTGTGCACACCATCCACATTTGTAGTTGCCATCTGGTAGAGGAGGTATACAACTAGGTCTTTGATAAAGACAGTCAGCATGCACTAGCTTATCTTTCAAATTCTTACCCCTACGGAAAGCAATTCTAGGAGGTGTAGCAAACAAATGGCCAGCTTTAGGATCACTAGAGAGGATATGCCAATGCTTTCTGATGGAATGTTTAATTTCATGGGCAGGTCAGTGATTGCCAGGCCATCCCCATGCACCCCTCATTGGAGACCATGTGTCTATAGCCCACTCCGGGGCCGAGCAGTAGCTGTGGAGGTGTTGTATGGAAGTTGAGGTTAGAAGCAGTAGCAGTGAAAAGCAGTAGGTGTTTGTTATAAGTACTGCTAGTACTACACTCAAAAATAGATTAGACCACTCATCATAACTGATAGTTTCATTGAGTTCAATAGCTGAAAGAGGAGAATATGAGTTTGCAGCCTGAAAAAGAGTGTTATTCTGAATATTTCTTTGAATATAAGGAAAGAAAGAAAGAAAGAAAGAAAGAAAGAAAGAAAGAAAGAAAGAAAGAAAGAAAGAAAGAAAGAAAGAAAGAAAGAAAGAAAGAAAGAAAGAAGGATGGATGGATGGATGGATGGATGGATGGAAATGGAAGGAAGGAATGAAGGAATGAATATGAATGGTACCACAGTAGTCATAAAAGGGTGCCTGTACAGAGAGCCTGCACGTGTTCCCAAATTCAAATCCCAACTGATACTGTGAGCATCCTTTCATTCACTTCAATGGAAAGGCATGTTGGCTTCAGACAGCTCTCCCTCAAAAACTATAAAGGTCACAGCCTAGATATTGACACCGTAGGAATCCTGAGAAAATGCTGAACATTTTAGAATATGATATGTCCGTGTAGCTTAAAAACTGTAGGCATGGCGACGAGTTAGAAAAAGGGTAAAAATGCAAAATTAGCAGCTCAAAAGTCAGTGTGGGCCCATACGTTTCAATGGAGAGCGCAGTTGCCGAACAAATTGTCATACAGCGAAAACTATAAGTCACACAGCTTAGATACTTACATTGTACGAATCAGCACAGTTATGGGAACGTTTCGATATAATATGTGTATGAGCTGTTAAAACTGTAGGCATAGCGACAAGTTAGAAAAAGAGTAAAAATGTAAAATTAGCAGCTCAAAAGTTAGAGTGCGTTGCTATACGTTTCAATGTGGAGCACAGTTGCCAAACAAATCATCATACAGCGAAAAGTATAAGTCACACAGCTTAAAAACTTACATTGTACGAATCAACACAGTTGTGTGAAAGTTTTGATGTATAATAAGTGTGTGAGCTTTCAAAACTGTAGGAGTGCCAGCAGTTTACAAAATGTGTAAATATTTTCAAAGCAACAGCTGCCACCACTCTAAAAACATAATGATACTAAACATTCCACCAGCAGTTTCAATGGCACAAAAATTACTATTAAAAGTTAAATGACTAAAAAACGTAAATGATAAAAAAATATCAAAGATCTGAATACATCCGTTAAAGAGCTAAACATCGTGAACATTTTAAAGTTTGAATGAAGTTTCTAGCACAAAGAATGAAGAAGTTATAAAGGAGACAAAAAATTGAAAAAAGAAAGAAAGAAAGAAAGAAAGAAATAGTGGGAATATCACAAGTAAATCTAGCCCACCTAATAAAGAAAGAAATAGTGGGAATATCACAAGTTGGGCTAGCTTTTACAAGCTAGCCCACCTAATAATCAGGAATTCCCACTATTATCATCTCACTCTTTTAGATTTTTATCTTCATAAAAATATACAATTACATCTGCACAACTATAAGTTACTCATTCTATATAGACTGATACAGCTGTGTAGCTACATCCACACAACAAAAGGTACAACTTGACACAATGTTTTCCCTTTTTTCACTGAATTTAATTTCATGTTCATACTGTACCCATTACAAGCTATAACTTGGCTAGACTAGGCATCTTCAGTAATACCAGGGAGCTGGGAGGTAGGATGGGAGCAGCATGGGGCCTTCAAGCCTGCTATCATGAACACGCAGGTAGTGGAACAGGCCAATCACTTTAATATCTGGTAACAATTATTCTCGGCTCTCTCTCCTCAACAAAACTTCACAGTTTGTTTTACTGTTGACTTATTTTGAGAAATGTGATTAGATTAGGGGTGTGATTAGATCTACCCGTGCCAGGCTGGACACTTTAAGGCCCTTTTCTCCTAGGTTGAGATTATATTACGATATCAACATTTTCACAATATGATTATCATGGCCAAAAAAATATCCCGATAACGATATTATCGCAATATCTACAGCAATCGTTACAAAGAACAATGTGACCACATAAAATGCATCTTAAACTTTATTTTGCTCCACTTTTTGTTTATTGTATCTTCAAAAACGGTGAAAACAACAGATTACAATGAATAAATCATAGACGCAGCTGTTGTGCGGACATTTCTTTATTTCTCATTGCTGAACAAGCACCAACACAGATGTGGATAACATTGCTTTTGAACTGCTAATCTTAAATCGTAATTGTCAAGTCATGCCACTCCTCTCACCTGATATCCTGGATAGCTGGTCCTGGCTGTAGCTGAGCCCTCTCCCTGACCACCCAGATTCACACTCTCAGGTTTAGTTTGGGCAGGGATAGAACGGTCCATTGGCTCTTCTTGATGGGTAATAAAACACATTGGTTAAAGGTACCCCGAGGAGTTTATTTTTGGTTACGAAACAGTCTCATTTAATGTGGGTGAATCTACATTACCCACACTTGTTTATGTGTCCATTTTTTAATCTACATTATAGTGTTGCACGATATACCGGTACCGACGGTCTACCGCGGTGCCAAAACGTCACGGTGCCAACTATACTATAAGCTCTATACAACGGTACTACCGTGGAATATGGTAAAACCGTTGAACACGGCAGGGGGACAATGTTACCTCTGTTCCCAAATTCACTGGTTTCTGCTAATGAGAAGACTGGCTCGCGACACCATATACGTATTATATACGTATTATATATACGTATTATATATGTCTATGCGCGACACCATTGTGGCTCCCAATTTGTTGGCTCGCGCACACATCTCCGCAGTCACTCGCGACACCGTTGTGACAGCTCCCAATGTGTTGGCTCGTCATCCAGACCTTGCACTGGAATACAGACAAGCTAATGGGGTTAGTATGACTTTATTTGTTATAACTAGCAGTGTTCTTGCCATAAACTAATATTACAAAAATGAATGAATAAACCTCTTGGCTAAAGTGTGTGCTGCTGTTGCTACAGTAGCTAGCCAGCCAATGCTAGCCATCTGGCTAGCTAATGAAGGAACATTAGCCCACCTGCAGTCATGTCGTCATGCACAGCTGTATGAAATTTGTCGTCCTCTCATTCCAACTCCTTAAAATAATGTGTAGATTATGTAGGCTGAGACGAATCCAACGATAATCCAATGATAATCCAATGATATCCACCTCTTGACATTTGGTCATTTGATCTGGTTTTGACTTTCACGAAAGTGAAAGCTAGATAAAGCATGTTGATGTCACTGCCATCAACCAAAATCCAGTGGCCCTTCGCTGACCTTTACTGGTGGTTGGTGATACTACTCTTGTGTGTATACATGGCTGATTCTGTTGTTGTTGTCAGATATGCATTTTAAGTATTTAATATTAATAATTCATAATATGCATAATATATTTTTACTTGCTGTAGAGTTACAATGTAATGCATTAAATGCATGTTATTCATGCACCACTCGTATAAAGTGATTATAACTACACTCTAATGTAATGTACTGTAAATACATTGCACGTTCATAAAAATAAAATACAAATTCAAATGCTGCGGTATCGTGATACTACTTGGCATCGTGACTGTGGCTGGTATAGTATCGCAGGTGAAATATTGGTATCGTGACAACACTACTACATTACCCACACTTGTTTGTGTCCATTTTTGACAAATGTTGTTTCTTCTATGTAGTTTATTTTTAGATTATTATTTCGTGATCGGGTCGTCCAGAACTTCCTTAGAAATGCCGAAACGATTTACTGCAGTAGCCCACGCCGCCGACAAGAGACAGCGCGAGCAAATATGACCGTTATATATTGTCAAAAGTAACGTTACTAGTAAGACCTGTAATTACCTCGTCGGTGGCCATCGTTCCGTCTTCAAAACACTCGGCTCAGGTAGCTAAGGTTTACGGGAAATGTGGTCTTTGTGGGCGGAAAACACTTATGCTTCCCGACACTCCTCGTAGGGCCTTTAATTCATTGTAATGCATGTATATTGGATGGTGTAAAAATAAATCTGAGTAAGTTCTCCATCAAAGTACCCTAAAAGTACAGCGGTACCAAAGATACCTTACCATGAACGCCCAGGTTGTCAGTATCTGACCGGTCGATTGGCTGCTCCACCTCGTCACTGGCAGCTCTACCACCAGAAGTCTTCCTAGCATAGCTGTGCTTGTCCCTGACCACCTCTGTGCAAGACAATATATATGATATGTACTCTCATTTCGTTTTTAATTTTCAAATTAATCTCACATTTGTTTATTTGTCTGTAATGTTTAGCAATATAAAACATTTTTTTGGACAATACCTTTTAGGTATGTTAAGTGAGAATATTTTATAAGCTAAATACAATTAAACCAGGCCAGGTCCAGCCTGGCTTATGTGCGTGGCTGGCTTGTTTCTGTTCAGGACTGGTAGGACGGAAGCTAGTCATGCCACTGAAATGGCTGTGAATTGAAATTATATGAAATAATGTCTGATAAATTAAGATAGGTCTTGGACACATCAGTTCCAATGCTTTCAGTGCTAATCCATCACATACGAGAGGTAGGGGTACACAGGAGACTCCAGCCCCTCGGGTCAGAGCAGTTCAGGGTTAGTCCAGTTCTGGGCAATCTCCATGCACTCACTGGTGAAAACCGTGTCTCTAGCCCACTCAGGGGCTGAGTTGTGGAGTTCATGGCGTGGATAGTGGCGTGGTGGCGAGACTCCGCCCGCTTGGGTCAGAGCTGATGTGCACAGTACAGTGACCTCTGGGCAATCTCCATTAGAGATGCGAATATTGTGGATATATCCGCGACATCTGCGGATATCCGCATCCGCGGGTGGGTGGGCCAATAAAAATCAACATTGTGATTAATTGCGGGTGGATTTGTCAGTTATATTCGTATTTAAGGGGAGACACGGTAGGTGAAAACATAGTTTTTCCAGTTGGTAGACCAGCCACACACACCACACAAAACACCAGAGACCAACGGCAGACCCAAACACGACGCCACGCTCCAAGCGACAACCACTCCAGTCCCCCGGCCACCAACAAGTCACACCAGCGAGCGCTCCTCCATCACCCCCACCACAACCTCCCCAGCCCGGCAGCGTGACCGCCGCCCCACAGAGAGCCGTGCGCACGGAAAACCCCACACCACATCCCAGCAACAGCACCCACAGAAACCCACCGCACCGACAGCGCCTCACAGGGAGTACAAATACCTACCAGCCGCAACACACACACACACACACACACACACACACACACAAACAGCACCTGGAATAACAGACACAACAGACACGACAGACACCACGACCCTGAAGCCCTGCCCAACCGAAACCAGACTCCCAGCAGTCCAATGAAGGAAGCAAAGAGCCATACCCAGGCTAAACACTGCCGCCAACAACAACAGCAGCAGGAGGGCTCAACATCCCATGGACCAGCTCAGCCGTAATATCCTCAATCCCAAGAAATTCAATCACCGCCGCAACAACAGTCCTGATCCGATCACTCTTAGAACGCTGCTGCATCGCCATGTTGACAGCCTTACAGACAAAGGCAACAAAGCTGTGCTTCTTCACAATCAGCGTGTCCTCAGCGATCGCCTCCACACACGGGCGTTCCACAGGCAGCGGACGCGGGGCCACAATCTCCGGCGCCGCCGGACCCAAGCCAACAGGCCGGGAGCCAGGCAGGCCAGCACCAGAGCCAGCCACCCCAGAGCCCGTCACCCTCTTAACCGCGTCCGCATACGAGACCTGGTGCGCCACGCGGAACTTCTGTACCTCCCTATCCCGCACCTGCACAGGATACCCACCAAACACAGCACTATGTTCCCCACCACAATTACAGCAACACACCTTGGCACCCAGAGCACACTCGCCATATCCACGACCACCCCCACACTTAGCGCACCTAGGCTTGCCCCTACACTGATCAGCCACATGACCCATCCGCTGACACTTAAAACACCGAAGGGGATTGGGAACAAACTCCCGCACAGCAAACCACAAACACCCCACCCTCACCTCCGGGGCCTCAGCGACTCAAACTCCAGCACAACGGTCAAGCTATCCGTCTTCACACCCTGCCTACTCGCCTGCAGCCGCTTCTCACTCACCACCTTGCCCCCCCTCACTTCCCGAACCAACTTGGCCGTAGTCAGCTCCAGAGGTACACCAGAGATAACCCCGCGACGCCGTGCTGCAGCCCCCGAGACGTGAGCACTCACCAGAACACCACCCAGCAAATCGCTCTCAAGCAACTTATCCCTCTGTACCTGATCCTTCGCGACAACCAAAAGCCTCCCGTTTCCCCAAAACCTAGCAAACCGGATCCTACCCACGGCCTTCTCAACAGCAGCAGGTATCTTCAGGGGGTGAAACCGACCAGCTCCTTCCTTAAAAACCAACACAACCTTCCAATCCACCCGCTCCCCCACTCCCACCCTACCACCAGTCCCCCCAAACTTCCCTCGCTGCACATCCTCCACCCCAGAACTATCACTCCTCTGGCTCCTGTCCCGCTTGCTCGACTGCACCTGCCAACCGCCTTGATCCATCCCATCCTCACTATCACCGTCCGTGGCGTCGCCCATGGAAGCATTCACGGTGATATATGGTGAAAACCATGACAATGCACAACGTGGTTCACTGACATAATAAGATAGCGTGGAGCAAAGGCAAGACAATTACATTTATGGAAAAACGCGGAAAGAAGAGAAACTTTTCGGAGACGGAGGTGCATGTGCTTGTTGGTGAGGTCCACGCGAGGGAAAAAAATAAATTCTTCGGAAGCTATTTGTACTAGCCTACCTTTGTCTGATTGCTCCTACAGTTTAGGTAGCCTACTGTACATTTTGTGTATCCTGTATTTGGCGTAGGCTACACGGACATGCTGTATTATGTGGCTGTGAGGAAAGCAAACATTCCAAACATTCTGTGGTAGGCTATGATTGATTTAGGACCAAAAACAGGGAACGATAACACAGATGATCTCTTCATAATGTTAGACCACATTAAACATGTTCCCCTCTGGGAAATTAAGACTCTCATCTAAATCACCCGGTAAATCACACTTCAGCATTTATTTGGCTGCCAACAGAAAAACATATCAAATGACTATGGCTACACAATTAAATGTTTAATGGAAAATAAAGTTTACAGACAAACTTAAAGAAAATGACTGAACTTGTTTCCCCAGACTCTGACGTGGGGTGGGACTCAGAGGAGGGGGAGTCTGCAGTGGTGCTTGACCTGACGGTCGTGCCCCCGCCGGTTGCAGCCTCCACCTCCAGCGCCACGACCTCCAGTGCCTCCACCTCCAGCGCACCGGCCTCCACCTCCAGTGCCATCTCCACCTCCAACGCCTCCGTCTCCACCGCCCACGCCTCCACCTCCGGCTGCCAGCGTCCCTGCCTCAAGGGTCCCTGAGGGAAATCGTCTGGGCTTCCTCTCAGACGCTGTGCTGGAGGCCCAGACGGGGACCCTAGAGGCCCAGAGGGACATGGCAGAAGGGATTGGGGCAGTTGTGCAGCAGTTGGTGGAGGTCACCACACTACACCACCAGAGCCAACAGGACATCCTCACTGCACTTCCTTCCCTCACACATGCTGTCACGGACCTCACACAGTCAGTCACTCACTACCACACTCACGGACCTCACACAGTCACTCACTACCACACTCACAGACCTCACACATTCACTCACTACCACACTCACACACCTCACACAGTCACCCACCAACAGACAATAAAATGGTAACAATGTGAACCTTACTTGTTTGTGTCTTCATAGCTGGCGCATGACCTCAGTGCGGGCCCTTTGGCCCCGCTGGTAACCCACATGACGGGGAGGGGGCTGAGGGCTTGGGTCCTCATTTTGTGGTGGGGTCTTGACTGGTTCTCATTCTTATCAGCTTTGAATATGTATCTTGGCAAACATAGGACACAGGATGATGTACAAGGAGGGGACAGATACCTAGTGAAAGTACTATTGGTTGCTAGTAAAAAGACAATAATGAGGGCTTGTATAAGGTGTAACCCCCTTAGGAGGAGCAGTGGTGGGTGTTGTGGAGAAGTTCACGCATGCATTGAGGATGCAGGAAGGAATATTTGAAGGGAGATGGGAAAAATGGATGGATTATAGAAGGAAGTGTGATGATACCACTAATATTGAAATTGTAATATTTGAGTAAGAGAAAATAGCTGCATTGTGACTTGATGGAAGTACCCATAAGCTGTTATTGTTAGTTAGTGTTTTTTGTTTTATTGTATTGTCGTTGTATGGATGGAAAATGCTAATAAAGATTAAAGTTTAGAAAAAAAAAAGAATATGTATCTAGGCATATGCACTCACCAACAAGCCAGCCGTCACGCGCAGCGCCTGCCTCCAGTCTAGCCCCACCCTGCTGTGCGCCAGGATGAATGAGTCATGCGTGGAGCCAGGCCACCGTGCCACTACACTTGTGATGAGCATGTCGGCGTCACATATGATTTGGGTATTTATAGTGTGCACATTTTAGCGATTCACATAGAAGTATTCATTCAATGATGGTGCCCTTATCAATATGTGGGTGCAGTCGCAATCGCCGTCACCTCTTTGGAGTTCTATCTCGGCCAGTAGGCCGAGTAGCGCCGGATTCATTTAGGCTCGCATTACGCACAGGAGGACTGTCATTTATATGCTTACCAAACAGCAAACGGGTCCACATGATCACATATTAATGACAATCTAATTGGTCAACTATTGCAGTTTGATGGAGTGCCTGCATTAGGACATATGTGAGGACATATTGCGCAGAAAGTTTTGGAACAGCTCATAGGTTAAGTTTGGGGAACAAATTCATATCGGACCATTAATGAGCCGGTTAGAGGACACGATCTTGCATTAAGATATATGTTTGTGCTGAATTGGGCTATAAGCCTTGTGCGTTTATAAACTCTCGCTCTTCCTCTCTCCATCAAGCATTGTAATTCACCGACGCACCACCGGCGTCGCCAGTTCCCCCTGTTCAAAAAGAGTGTAAAAACCTGTCTAAATCGGTACGACAGGAGTCGAGAGGTGTCGTAGAAAAGCATGTAAAAAGCAAGCCCCCAGGAATCGAAATCTAAAGTGAAGGCCTATTGAACCGCGCCATCTTGGCTAGATTTGTAGTCACTTGGCTATTTCCGGTTACTTTTGACTTGCGCAGTTGAGCTTCTCTGGCCGACGCGCGTCCACGAAAAAGTTCACATTTCTCTGAAATGTAGACGCACGTTCCCGGCTCTCCCCGCTTTGATTTAGCAATGAAAACCGGCTTGCATATTAACCTGTTTTTGTCAAATATATCAATTGGAGAAATTATTTTTTGATCCTGGCATCTTAGTTTTAACAAGTTAAATATAATTGAACATGTTTTGTTTGCTAGTAGATGGTATTCATTCCGTTCGCGATAACGTTATTGCAGCCAGGCTAAATTCCTCCAGGGAGCCAGTGACAGGCGAGTTGAAGAGCTTCACTCCCCGCCAGCAGGAGCTCTGGCCGCGGCTACCGCATCTCGGAAAACCCGCTGAGTTCGTGGCTGCTATTTCACACTCGCCCTTGATCAATCCCAATACCGATCCATGGTAATAATGAATCAATCGTTCAGATCAGATCGGCAGTGCTGCATGCATGTTACAACATGTGAGAGTTAGTTTCGGCCTGAGCTAGACTAATTGCCCTGTTGAGTGGGCTGTGGGAGTGGCCTGCTGAAGTGAGGATTTATAAACAGCACAGGGCCAAGTGTTCCCCAGATTGCATTAACCCCTGGAAGGAACTTGGAGCTACTAGACTGAACTAGAAACATAAGTATATTTTGGTTTCTCTACTGGCTAGTGCTAAGTCATCAGTGTTGTGGTGAAACTGCTTTGTTATTCAAGGTTATTGTGAGAGTTAGTTTCGGCCTGAGCTAGACTAATTGCCCTGTTGAGTGGGCTGTGGGAGTGGCCTGCTGAAGTGAGGATTTATAAACAGCACAGGGCCAAGTGTTCCCCAGATTGCATTAACCCCTGGAAGGAACTTGGAGCTACTAGACTGAACTAGAAACATAAGTATATTTTGGTTTCTCTACTGGCTAGTGCTAAGTCATCAGTGTTGTGGTGAAACTGCTTTGTTATTCAAGGTTATTGTGAGAGTTAGTTTCGGCCTGAGCTAGACTAATTGCCCTGTTGAGTGGGCTGTGGGAGTGGCCTGCTGAAGTGAGGATTTATAAACAGCACAGGGCCAAGTGTTCCCCAGATTGCATTAACCCCTGGAAGGAACTTGGAGCTACTAGACTGAACTAGAAACATAAGTATATTTTGGTTTCTCTACTGGCTAGTGCTAAGTCATCAGTGTTGTGGTGAAACTGCTTTGTTATTCAAGGTTATTGTGAGAGTTAGTTTCGGCCTGAGCTAGACTAATTGCCCTGTTGAGTGGGCTGTGGGAGTGGCCTGCTGAAGTGAGGATTTATAAACAGCACAGGGCCAAGTGTTCCCCAGATTGCATTAACCCCTGGAAGGAACTTGGAGCTACTAGACTGAACTAGAAACATAAGTATATTTTGGTTTCTCTACTGGCTAGTGCTAAGTCATCAGTGTTGTGGTGAAACTGCTTTGTTATTCAAGGTTATTGTGAGAGTTAGTTTCGGCCTGAGCTAGACTAATTGCCCTGTTGAGTGGGCTGTGGGAGTGGCCTACTCTCCTGGCAGACGATTAGCAATCAGCAGTGACAGGCCTTAAGCATTGACGGCTTAGACGGCGACAGCGGGAAGGCGACAGCTCCCTCCGGCGTGCGACCGAAGGCTAGGGCGGCCAAAGGCACCGGGCGACTTATTCAAGAGCGACTTTGTCAAGTAAGACTGTCAGGAAGGTAGTACGTCTACATTTACCTCAGTACCTGTTTTGTTACCATTATGTGTTTGCATCCTATTCCTGTTGTGTTCCCTCTCCGGGGGTCACGCAGACACTGGGTCACCCCCAGACTCCGTAACCCCTCTAACCTCATCTATCCGACTGTCTCAACTCATAGAGAGCAAGTGGTGACAGGGGGACTTTGGAATTGCCAGTCGGCGGTGCCCAAAGCTGAGTTTATCTCAGGCTATGCATCCTTGCTCTCCCTCAGCTTCCTTGCTCTCACCGAGACATGGATCACACCAGAGAACACTGCCACACCCGCAGCCCTGTCAGATGTGTATTCTTTCTCCCACACTCCCAGAGCTGCGAGGTGGTGGTACTGGCCTGCTCATTTCCCCAACATGGAAATACTCACTCGTCTCCATCCCACAGTTCTCCCCTCCCTCTTTTGAATTCCATGCTGTCTCTGTCATGTATCCAATCAAGCTCACCATTGCTGTTGTGTATCGCCCACCAGGTCCTCTTGGTGAATTCCTAGAGGAGCTCGATACACTAGTTTCGCACTTCCCAGATGATGGGTCCGCACTCATCCTTCTCGGGGACTTCAACATCCAGAGTGAGAAATTGGAACCTTTCCTCTCCTTCCTCTCCTCCTTCGATCTTCACCTCTCTTCTTCTCCTCCCACTCACAAAGCCGGCAACCAGCTGGATCTCATCTTCACTAGACACTGTTCCACCCCTAACCTCTCTGTCACTCCCCTCCATCTCTCTGACCACTATTTCATGTCCTACTCCCTCTCCATCCCCTCTTCCCCTGTAACTCCTCCTCCTACCCACATGGTTACCGCCCGTAGCCATCTCCGCTCGCTCTCCCCTACTGACCTTTCCTCTACTGTCACCTCCGCCCTCCCCGCCCCTGAATCCTTCTCTCTCCTACCCTCTGATACTGCCACTGATCTTCTCCTCTCTACTCTTTCCTCTTCTCTGGACAATCTCTGTCCCCTCACCTCCAGGCCTGCACGCCCAACTCCACCTGCCCCATGGCTGTCGGACTCAGTGCGTACTGATAGACGGAGCCTGAGAATAGCTGAGCGCAAATGGAGGAAAGGCAAGCTCCCAGAGGACCTTCTTAATTTCCAATCTCTTCTTTCCACATTCTCCTCCTCTCTGTCTGCTGCTAAAGCTGCTTTCTTCCGCTCTAAAATCTTAACCTCTGCTTCCAATCCTAAAAAACTCTTTGAAACCTTCTCTTCACTACTCCAGCCCCCACCTCCTACTCCCAACTCCTCCCTTCTCCCTGATGATTTCGCCAACTTCTTTGACAAGAAAGTTAACGATATCAGATCCTCTTTCCCCCCTCCCCCGGTCAACGCTCCATGCACGAAACTCACCCCCCCATCCCCACCCTCTCTCCACTCCCTGCTCCCCCCCTCCTCTCCACGCCCCACCTTATCCCACTTTTCTCCCCTCTCCCCCAACGAGGCCCTCAACCTTGTAACATCTAACCGCCCCACCACGTGCTCCCTAGACCCTGTTCCCTCGACTCTCCTTCAGTCTGTTGCACCCGAACTCCTTCCCTTCCTAACCCACCTCATCAATGCATCTCTTGTTTCAGGATGTTTTCCCTCTGCTTTCAAGACTGCCAGAGTCACCCCCCTCCTAAAGAAACCATCTCTCGACCCATCTGATGTCAAAAACTACAGACCGGTTTCCCTTCTATCCTTTCTATCCAAAACACTTGAACGTGCTATCTTTAACCAACTGTCTTCGTACCTCCACCAGAACGACCTCCTAGATCCCCACCAATCCGGGTTCAAGGCTGGCCACTCGACAGAGACCGCCCTCCTTGCAGTAACAGAGTCACTCCATGCCGCTAGAGCGAACTCTCTCTCCTCTGTCCTGATACTCCTAGACCTGTCAGCAGCATTTGATACGGTAGACCACCAGATCCTCCTCTCCACCCTCGAGGAGAAAGGCATCGATGGCTCTGCACACTCCCTGTTTGCATCCTACCTGACGGGCCGCTCCTACCAGGTGACATGGAGAGGGTCGACGTCGGAATCGCGTAGTCTGACTACGGGGGTTCCACAAGGGTCTGTCCTGGGTCCTCTCCTGTTTTCCCTCTACACTACATCTCTGGGCTCTGTCATTCGCTCGCATGGCTTCTCCTATCACTGCTATGCCGATGACACCCAACTGGTTCTGTCATTTCCCCCTTCTGATACAGAAGTGGAGACACGCATAGCTGGGTGCTTGGCTGACATTTCGGAGTGGATGACGACACATCACCTCAAGCTCAATCTGGACAAGACTGAGCTGTTGTTCCTCCCGGGGAAGGGCTGTCCGCACCGGGACCTGGCCATCACCATTGAAGACACAGTGGTGACCCCGACTCGGACTGCGAGGAATCTGGGTGTGACCCTGGATTACCAACTGTCATTTTCCTCACATGTCACATCCGTCACACGTTCCTGCAGATTCATGCTCTACAACATCAGGAGGATTCGCCCTTTCCTCACTAATGAAACGGCGCAGGTACTCATCCAGGCCCTGGTCATCTCCCGCCTGGACTACTGCAACTCCCTCCTCGCGGGGGCACCGGCGTCAGCCATTAAACCTCTGGAACTTGTCCAGAAAGCTGCTGCTCGCCTGGTGTTCAACCACCCCAAGTTCTCCCACACAACTTCCCTTCTCCGTTCCCTACACTGGCTCCCTGTAGCGGCTCGCATCCAGTTTAAAACTCTGGCGCTAACCTACAGGGCAATGAAAGGAACAGCCCCCTCCTACCTCCAGGCCATGGTCAAACCCTACATCCCCTCCCGACCACTACGCTCTGCTACCTCAGGGCGACTGGTTGCCCCGTCACTCCGAGGCTCCTGCGGTCGATCGACACGGTCACGGCTCTTCTCTGTCCTGGCCCCGCAGTGGTGGAATGAGCTGCCCACTTATGTCAGGACAGCAGAGTCGCTGCCCATCTTTCGTCGCAGGCTCAAAACTCATCTCTTCAAGAAGTACTACAACAATCCTCCCACCTAAGCACTTATTATATTATATTGCACTGTACTTTAGATTGTGATTCTTGCACTTTGCTTCAGCACTAGATTATGCTCTTAGTCACTTGTTTGTTTTAGAAGGAAGATGCACTTGTGAGTTCTGGCAAGTAGTAGTACATTGGCTCTTCCTACGTTAAATGCAATTATTGTTAGTCGCTTTGGATAAAAGCGTCTGCTAAATGACTAATGTAATGTAATGTAATGTAACATCATTGTTAGCTTTATTAACATAACCATAGCCTACATTTATCTCTCTAACGTTAGGCTATCCATCTTACACCAGTCGGCCATTCGATAGCTGGAAGCGGTCAACGCCAACGTTGACTGAAAACACCCAAACTCAGTGTATCGTTTCATCTTCATGCTACACATCAACTCCTTTACATTGTATGTGAATAAATTCCTGTTATTCTAAAAATATCCCATTTCTGTCCATTCCTGGAAAAGGCTAATAATTGCTGTCAAATGATCACTCCAGTTTATCACCGTATCCCACTACCATTTCAACTATGCACAGGAGGTTGTCTTGTGGTCATTTTCATTAAAAAATGTGAACTTTTTCGTGGACGCGCGTCGGCCAGAGAAGCTCAACTGCGCAAGTCAAAAGTAACCGGAAGGCCAGAAAAGCACAACTGCGCAAGTCAAAAGAAACCGGAAATAGTCAAATGACTACAAATTTTGCCAAGATGGCGCGGTTCAATAGGGCTTCATTGTTGATAGCGGCCAGTGAATGGAGTGGCTGTATCCAGTTTATATAATACATCCATGGTAAAAAGGCGACTAAATATCCGCCCTTTTTGGTTGCGCTGTGGGGGGGGGGGGGTACGCCAGAAATCGCGGAAGGACCGTGTAAAAAAATGCGTACATCAATGATAAATGAGGCCGCAGATTGGATGAATTCGGCAACAGATGACAGTCCATAATGGCGGAGACGCTTCATGAGCACCCTCTTCAGGCGGGTGCCAAAAATGACAAAAGTGTCCCCTCTTGGCATTCCATAGCCTACTCTTTGCAATAATGTCGAAGTAGGGTTTGAGTTTCGGGCCAAAATTATGATGTTTACTATTCATTTTAAAGTCATTGTCGCTCATTTCCTTTTTAGTTACTTTCTGTGCTGTCCACTGCGTAATGTCCGCCAGACTACAAATCCAAACATACCAGCGATTGCCAACTATTTCAGCACCAAAGGCAGGTATGAAGAGGTGAATCCATACTTAATAGAGGACATACTCGCTGTTCAGTCTCCCTTACAGCCCGTATCTGCAGAATGTCGCGAAATTCATCTGACCGCTATCATAAGGCATGGCACAAGATATCCAACTACAAAAAATGTCAAGAAGATGCGGCAACTCTACAATCTTGTAGTGGACGGAGCGAGTGGCCAAGAGGACTGGCTTCGGGAAATAAAAAACAAATGGGAAATGTGGTATACGGACGAAATGGACGGTCGGCTGGTTCAGAAAGGTGTCGATGACCACAGACATCTGGCAGTTAGGCTGTCAAAGTTATTCCCCTTATTGATGTCCGAGGAAAAGCTTCGAGGTGGTTCCATTAAGTTTATGACCAGCTCAAAGCACAGATGTGTGAACAGCACTCTTGCTTTCAAGGGAGGATTGACAACGCTATGGAAAATTGAAGGTAAGGAGATGGGGTCACATGTACCAGAGCTCACCACTTGGGGGCGCTCGCCACATTTCGTTTTCCCATTGCCTAGTACATTTTGCTTTGTAGGGCTACATAAAAAGCTGGTGTCCCCAGATGGGGATTGCAAGGTCTGCAATTGTACTGTCACTTCACAGCAAGGTCTCCAGGTCTTTCTGTACAGATTTTGAATGTTCTCGCCATGTTCGCAAGGGTTTCCTCCCAATACGAAAAACAGCCGGTGCTCTTCAGTCCGATGCCTGACCAGGACCTGGACTAAGCACTTGGTCCCCGGGCGCCATGAACAATGGCTGCCCCTGGAGGAGGACAGTTTGGGATGGGATAAATGTGTTACCCATTAGTTTCGGCATGCCCTGGGTGGGAATCGAACCCTGGTCTCCCACACAACAGACACCGTTTTAACAAGCTGCGCCGGTGAAAAGCTATCTCTTCATTGGCGCGGGTGGGCAGTATTTATACTGAGGAGTGAGTTTAACAAACGACCTGCTACCTACAGTACTTTAGGACTCACGAGAACCCAGTTTGAATCAGTTACAAATGTAGGGAACAATTTCCACCAGCGGTCCCTGAAAGTTGCATGTGTGTGTTGTGCCATGTCACTGCTCAGTATATGTAATGTGTGTGATCAGTGTGTGGCAGAATAAAGACCCCCCTTAGGTCCTGTATTTTTATTTATTTATATATATATATATATATATATATATAATGATATAGTAATTGTATATATTTATATAGTACTCAGGACCCTCTCAACGTTCTAAATCCACATAGTTCAGAGCTTGAGCTGCTTAGTGGCTCTTTTGGTGCTTGTTTCATATTCATATTCATAGGGACTGTTGGTCCTACCAGCTGCCTGGTCTGTTTGTGCCTCTAGGAGACTCAATAATAAACTCCAAACAGAACAAACACTGGGCAAGAAAACAGGGCGAATGTACAGTAACACACTGGTCAAACGTTATATTAGTCTGTCAATCCCTGTTGCTCTTTTGAATGACAACTAAAGCCAATTGATGCTTCTTGAAAGGTGTCACTCGGCAAAATATTGTTTGACCAAAAAATGAACTGTCGCTGGACATCTAGCATTTTTGCTTCTGGAAAGTGAGGGTATAGGATCATCATGTACATTCTCCCCTAGCTCCCTCTCTGTAAAGCGCATTGTGTTGCCTCTGTGTTTGAAATGCGCTATACAAATAAAATTTGATTTCATTTGTACATGCTGACTACATGCATCATGGGTTGGGGACGACAGGTTTCACTGTGTAGTATTGTTCTTCTTTCAATATCCTCTATAGATCAAGAGTTTGACTACGAGGTGAGCGATACTCTGATGAGGTTCTTTGACCAGTGTACCAGGTTTGTGAAGGCAGTTGCGGACAACCCGTCCGCCATGTCTGAGCTGGACAAGTTTCTGACTGGGCCAGAGATGCGGAGGGTCCAGGAAAAAATAGCAGACCGCCTCGATGTTTCTTACAGTGACATCACTCCAGGTCAGTATCAGTGTGGGCTGCGTTAACAGTTATACAGTATGTGTGCTGCTGTGTTTTGTCTCTCTTCTAATGTTGTGGGTAAATTCTAGAGATATCTTCCGTAGTAGCTTTCAATCTATATCATGTTCAGTACATGGAGGACTGGACTAATCAGTCATGTACTGGACTGGTGGGCCAACAACAACAGTAGTCCTCCAATCTGATCTAATAATCAAACCACAAATGTATTTTGTTACAACAGTGCTCAGAATTGCTGAAAAAAGGTGTTGACACTAGATGGAGCTGTTTTCCTCATTTGTGGCTGAAAATGCAACAAGTTGGTGATAAAATAAGCACATTGGACCTCATTCCTGAACGCAGTTAAGAAGAAGTTAAGAAGAACTTTCTTCTTAACTCCACTTACGAAATTCCCGGGACAATTCTGGCATTCCTGAATGGTTTCTTGTCTGGGATTTGTTCTTATCTAAGAACAGGATTTAAGAACGTGGAAATGCAGTCGTAGGTAGGCCAGATTGGAGTGCGCCCGTTCGCAAGGGCTGAATTTATGACAAATCCGAGGTGATTGCGTTCACATCAATTCTACAGACATCCTAGGCTTGAAAAATAAACAAGCTCTAAACTCAGTCGCTATACTCAGACTCAGCACAACAGCACCTTATATTCCATAGTCCTCAGAATGGACACATCTACATTCTGTAAATAAACATGTGAATATCCATAACTATCCATAACTAAAACATATCATATGGTCCTACATAATATAGATATAGGGCCTATCAAGATCCATAAGTAGCCTACTCATGCATTTAACTAAACTACAATTCAATCTGCTCTCAGCACATCCCATCCCTTTCATGTAGGTTATATATTTTGCATTTTGTATTAAAAGTCCATATATACCATCTTGTTTTATTTTGTATTGTTTTTTTCACCTTGCTTAAGCTTAGTGTGCACGTTATAAGAGCCAGCGGAGAAACATCTCACTGCTCATTTTACTGGTATGTTGCATGTGACGAATAAAACGTTGAATTTGCACGTGACCTTGAACATCAATCATGTCAATTGGGAACGTCTCAACTATTCCGCGCTGTCTGGGTGTTCTGTGTGCACACGACCCTGTAGGAAGGAGCTGGCGGGGTGTTCTGTGTGCACACGACCCTGTAGGAAGGAGCTGGCGGGGTGTTCTGTGTGCACACGACCCTGTAGGAAGGAGCTGGCGGGGTGTTCTGTGTGCACACGACCCTGTAGGAAGGAGCGGGCGGGGTGTTCTGTGTGCACACGACCCTGTAGGAAGGAGCTGGCGGGGTGTTCTGTGTGCACACGACCCTGTAGTAAGGAGCGGGCGGGGCGTTTATGTATGCACATTCATGTGTACGAGAACGCGCATTCAACTTAAGAAGGGGAGCACAGCTGAGAACACTTTGGCGGTTTAAGAACACATTTCCTCCCGTTCATGAATCCGGCAGGGATCTTTCTTAGGGTTGGTCTTACGAAGCTCGCAAGAAGACATTTAAGAAGACACTTAAGAAAATGTTCAGGAATGAGCACCATTGGAAAAAGTTGAGAAAAAGTTGAGACGTTCCCAATTTACATGATTGATGTTCAAGGTCACGTGCAAATTCGACGTTTTATTTATTTATTAATTATTCATGGATGTATTAGGACCCCTGGACACATTTTGGCCTGACAGTTGCCTGGAACGCACCATGAGTATAGTGGTATAGTATAGTATATACTGAGTTTAGTGCTTATTTATTCATTCACTGTCATTTGCAGTGTTTGTGTAGTGCTTTTATTTATTGTAGGACACCACGATGCCTCGTAGAATCATGACTATAAATGTGAAACGTAATTGGAAATGATACAAATATTCTCGTATTTATTATTATTATTATTTTTTCAAGCCTAGGATGTCTGTAGAATTGATGTGAACGCAATCACCTCGGATTTCTCATAAATTCAGCCCTTGTGAACGGGCACACTCCAATCTGGCCTACCTACGACTGCATTTCCACGTTCTTAAATCCTGTTCTTAGATAAGAACAAATACGAGATAAGAAACCATTCAGGAATGTCAGAATTGGAGTGGAGTTAAGAAGAAATTTCTTCTTAAAGTCGCACTGAAACGGACGTTTGAGATCATCTAGCTTCCTTAGTTTGATGTATTTCCGACGCAAACAAGCTATGAGGGTGGGACATGTGTTTAGAGGAATTTGATTGGAACATTGACAAGTGGACGGGTTTTAAGAACTTTAGACAGATTCGATAGAAGGATAGCGTTGATTGACGGGTGGATGTCGTGAGATTATTGGCCTAAAATCTAAAGTACCTGTTGTCGTCATTGCACGTGACCTATCGTTTTCCAGGAAGTAAGAAATTATATACTTTGATATAAGATTACAACAAAAGTAGAATTTTGTAAATTGTTTGGCATACATCGTTGAATAGGTGAACACTATGACCAATTATGTGAACCAAAATGGGACAGAATGCTTTTTTCATTTCAGTGCGACTTTTTCTCAACTGCATTCAGGAATGAGGTCCATTGATTGTTTTATGTAGGCTGAGCGAAAATAGAGGTCAAAAAGCTTGGAAGTGACATGAATAAACCTTGAAGTTGTCATCTGTGGAAATCATATGGCTTTAAAACTTGAGAAACTCTCCTATAATCGCCTTTCTGTCACCTTTCCCCCTTTCAGATATGGCTGAGGCTGCATTTTACTTGTGTGCCTATGAGTTTGCCATCAAGACAGAGAACTCCCCCTGGTGTCAGCTCTTTGATGAGGTGGATGCACAGGTACTGTCTAGCTAAGTGTATACCATCACAGGTACTGTCTAGCTAAGTGTATTCCATCACAGGTACTGTCTAGCTAAGTGTATTCCATCACAGGTACTGCCTAGCTAAGTGTATTCCATCACAGGTACTGCCTAGCTAAGTGTATTCCATCACAGGTACTGTCTAGCTAAGTGTATTCCATCACAGGTACTGTCTAGCTAAGTGTATACCATCACAGGTACTGCCTAGCTAAGTGTATTCCATCACAGGTACTGTCTAGCTAAGTGTATACCATCACAGGTACTGCCTAGCTAAGTGTATTCCATCACAGGTACTGCCTAGCTAAGTGTATACCATCACAGGTACTGTCTAGCTAAGTGTATACCATCACAGGTACTGTCTAGCTAACTGTAACTCTATACTACCACAGGTACTGTCGACCTAACTGTATACCACCACATAGCTAACAGAATGCCACCGCTGGCTCTACTTAATTAAACATTCTAAATATAGAACAAGGTAATTATTCAAGCAGTTATGTTGATGTTGATTATACATTTGAAAACTAGTTAATCAAAGCTTAAAGGACAATGCTCGTTTTTGACAACCTGGACCTTATTTACGACATATTATAAGACGTTTGACTCACTGAGATCACTTTGGTGTAGTTCGGAGGCATGTAGAAGAAATTTAAAATCCAGCGCGAGCCAGTATATCCATGAAATGGCGGTGGTGGGGGCAATGAGAATGCAGCTTCTAAAAATCTATTTTCTGCCGCGAAACGGTTGTTTTCATCAATCTGTCTTGATTGATGTAAGCTAGTTGTGCTTACATAGAGAGTATAGGCCTGTTGTGGTATTTCACATGCCTCTGTAATATGATCTTTAGAAACGTCTTTAGACACGAAATAGCTTCCTCACTTGCTCCAGCACGCATGTGCACAGCGTGCTGGAGCAACGATTGCGCGCTGTGCGCATGCGTGCTGGAGCAAGTGAGGAAGCTATTTCGTTTCGAAAGACGTTTCTAAAGATCATGGCATGTGAAAACCACAACAGTTATGCTCTATGTAAGCACAACTAGCGATTCATCAAGACAGATTGATGAAAACAACCGTTTCGCGGCAGAAAATAGATTTTTAGAAGCTGCATTCTGTTGCCCCCACCACCGCCATAACATGGATATACTGGCTCGCGCTGGATTTTAAATTTCTTCTACAGGCCTCCGAACTACACCAAAGTGATCTCGGTGAGTCAAACGTCTTATATAATATGTCGTAAATAAGGTCCAGGTTGTCAAAAACGAGCATTGTCCTTTAAGAGGATCCTTTATCAACACAACCTTCCGATTTACAGAGAGAAAAACTAATAGGCTGGGATTGGGGGAAGTGTAACCAGACTCACATTCAGAGGTCTCCATGATAAGAATCTATGGTGCTATCTATCCACTCAGTCAGTCAGTAAGGTGTATCCTGTGCTGTGAGCTGACCTACCTAGCTAACTTCCAGGTGGTTCACCTTCTCTACACAATGAGATGACTATCTGAGGGCCTCTCACGGTTACAGTCACACAAAGCCCACAGGACGTATTCCCATGTCATGCTGTAAACAAAACAAGAAGTGCCCTTGAGCAAGGTACCTAGTTGTGATAGTAGTACTGTAGATAGTAGTAGTAATACTTATACTGATAGTATTTAGCCATATTTAGGATAGGTATTTACCCATTGCTGCTGCAAGCATCTGCTTAATGGCTAACATGTGAACTGTAACAACAGGTTTTGGAGTATGCAAATGATCTGAAGCAGTACTGGAAGAGGAGTTATGGTCATGACATCAACAGCAAGGCAAGCTGCACCCTCTTCCACGATGTCTTCACTCGTCTGGACAGAGCCGCCAAGGAGCACAGGTACTGGAACTGGCTGTCGGTTACCCAGTGAGTTAATGTGCATGCACTTTAGATATTCACATGAGGGCACTGAGTTGAAGAGATATGTGCATACCCTCGTCTCTCAAACAGCAGGTCCTTTGAAAAACAAACACTAAACAAATATAGCTGCAAGCATCGATAATGGGGAACAAGCATCAAGTGCAGCACATCAAAGGCAACAAGTGCAACACGCCGTAGCCACGTTTGAACTATGAGGTCATTGGAAATGTCAATGAAAATGTGATGAAATCACAATGGGGGTGGCTTTGCACTAAAACACGTATAGCGACATCAAAATTTAATCTGGTGATTTCATGTCCAATTAGTCAATTGTTGAGCATCCCGTGACCTACTCACACAAGCAGTTAAAACCACATTCGGCCACCGGGGGCGCTACAGCAATCAATTGCGCTTTTCCACTTTTAAGCATTTTAGCTTGTTATAATGCCACCCTGTGGGCCAAACAGCCTCATATTTCTCCAGTGACCGTTAGGCTTGCCCTTGTACCACTGTACCAAGTTTCGGAAAAATCAGCATGGTGGTTAAGACTAAACCGAAAATGAGCTCTCTCTGCACCCCCATTTACCTTGATCAGGCCTATAATAGAGGGTTAGCCTCTGTTTTGCGTGGTGATATGTGTACAAAGTTTTGTGGTGTTTCGTTCAGAAGTCATACGCCTCTATGTGAAAAGCCAAGCCCTCCGCTATATTCATTGGCTCATCATAGTTTTTCAAAGCATTTATGGTTTGTTGTAGAATTTCTCATTCAATATTGGTTAAGAAGCAAAACAGTTACTGTTACCAGAGTTTATTCATCCAAGGATTGTTAGAAACACTCGAGTGGCTTCTTGTCAAGAAGCCTGCAGCAAGGCTGGTTAGTTGAGAGGCTGGTCAGTTGAGAGGCTGGTCAGTTGAGAGGCTGGTCAGTTGAGAGGCTGGTCTGTTGAGAGGCTGGTCAGTTGAGAGGCTGGTTAGTTGAGAGGCTGGTCAGTTGAGAGGCTGGTCAGTTGAGAGGCTGGTTAGTTGAGAGAGCGCCCAGGTCAATCTGTGCTCCACAATTTAATGGAGAAGAGTATGACTCCCCCTTTCCTGCCCACAAATCTGGATTTTCAGTTGTATGTCGTAACGTTCCCCAGGACATAGACCACTGGAACCTGACATTTTCACCCCACTGATTGTAAAGATTATCAGAGAACCAGGCCACTCAGGCTACCTGTCTGATGACATTCCAGACAACCCCAGCCCTCTGTCTCTCACTGGGACATCTTGAATATTAAAACATTACACTCTGTCCGTTGTCCAGAACTCATTTTTACCCCTACAGGGTGCCCCACTGACTTCCATTGTAGCTCAGTGAGAGCTTGCATAAAAACTGCAGCTAGCTCAATACTGGAACAATCAGTGAAATGATGATCTCTATGTTTCAGGTTCAAGGTAGATAGACAACAAATAGGGCTACATTTCGAAAATAGCACACTACCCCTTTAAGGAAGTTGTCACTTTCTTTATGGAAATGACCTCGATATTGACTTGGGTATGAGGTAGGTAAATATAGTAAGGTCACTCTTGGTCACTTTCTATTACTCAATCAGAGAGGACTGATTTGTGTGTGTGTGTGTGTGTGTGTGTGTGTGTGTGTGTTGTGTTTGTGTGTGTGTGTGTGTTTGCGTACCTTTGCCCTGGAGTGTTGAGCGCAATTTGTCACGCTGCACCCATACATACAGCAATGCATTAAGTAGGTTAGCTCTGTCATCACAGCTCTCAGCATGTCACACATGTAGCTGCAGAGCATCTGATTAGAGGTGCTCTCATTACCCAAGGCTGGAGAGCTGAGAAACATGAGTGGCTCTATTGTACAGAAGTTCTTTTTATGTGTGTTTAGCCCATCTGCACAGTCATGTAAAGCCATCATAGTCATACTCACAATTGAAACATGTTGGAACTCTTTTGTAAGTGCGAAATACATTATTAATTGTTTATTAAGGCAATAAGACGAGAGGGAGTGCTTTATTGGGGTTATTGGCAGGCTGTGCTGCGGCCGTAGGTACAAGAGCGCAGCTAGAGTGCCGTAGCCAGCACAGCCGTGCCGATAACCACGATAAAGCACGGCCTCGAGTGGGTTATTGCTTTTATACAATAGCACTGCACTGTTGTTTTTTGTGCGTGACTGTAAGCCAGCGCAGCCTAGGATAGCGTTTGTCCGGTGATCACTCCCTCCCTCCCTCCGTTCAATGTTGACCTGCATTTCTCTGTTGGCACCACAAGAGGCAGTAGTCCCAGCAAACCAAAATAAAGAAGAACACCAAAATCAACCCGCCGATCTCCACGGCACAAGTTGAGCAGCGGTGAAAGTATAGGTCTCCCAGCTGGGAGATCTGGGTTCAAGACGCCGATGGGGATGATTTTATGGGACTATACCCCAAACCTTCACACGTTCATCCTTTCACTCAACTTTTTCCCAGATAACACACAGATATCGGTCCTCCATCGGAATCAGAGTGACAATCCGCTGGAGTGTTTCTACTGGGGGGTGTCTAGAGGGGCACCGTTGTTAAACAGCTGGAGAATTTCTGCTGGCGAGTCTGTAGCGGTCTCTGAGCAGAATTCAATCCGCATGCACCGACGCCCTGCCCTGTCACCCTGCCCTGTCACCCTGCCCTGTCGCTTTTCTGATGGTAAAACTCATGTGGACCTCTGTTGGGATACCTTCGTAATTCCGCTTGCATGGCACGCCCTCCCCTGTCCCTTTTCCCATGCTGGAACTCGGTTGGGATACCATCAAAATTCCGCTTGCAAGCGTCACTGGAGGGTAGTCTTGAACAACCCGGTCACTGACGACCATCTTAACATGACGCCCCAGACGGGTCAGGTAAATTCTGGTTCAAAATGTAAAGCTGTATACAAACATCACTTATACAACGGTTAGTTCTAGTTCTTGATTCTGATTGGCTGGAAGCCGTGTTAAAATACTTTGTAACACACACCTGGGACCGTATATCATTCCATTTTCAGTATTAATGCGCCTCAATCAATCAATCAATCAAAGCTTTATTTATATAGCGCATTTCATACCCAGAGGCAACACAATGCCTCCCATTTGATCCAATGCATTGTAGTTGTTGTTGTTGCTTGGCAACCCATTTGTTAGGGGAACTATTTTGCGTGGCGGAATTGAGGGAATGATGTTTCGTTTTGAATAAATGTTAATATTTTACATTGCTGTGTGTCTATTTTAAACTAATAGCTGTATAAAAACTGTTGTATAAAAGCAATAAACCACTCGAGGCCGTGTGTTATAGTGATTTTATAACAGCTAGGGGGGTTTTACTCCGCTTCGCGTCGTGCCTAACAACGCCCCCTAGCTGTTATAAAATCACTATACCACACGGCCTCTCGTGGTTTATTACTTTAATAAAACATGTTTTAAAAAATGTCCGGTGTATTAAACCTATCTTAATTTATCAGACATTATCAGACACACTGCACCAGCTAGGTTGCCAACCATGGAGGACACCTCTCCAAATCACCGCTACCCTGCTCATTCCACCAGTGTACCACCAGACACCACACTGCGCCAGGTCAAAGTGTACCACCAGACACCACACTGCGCCAGGTCAAAGTGTACCACCAGACACCACACTGCGCCAGGTCAAAGTGTACCACCAGACACCACACTGCGCCAAGTCAAAGTGTACCACCAGACACCACACTGCGCCAGGTCAAAGTGTACCACCAGACACCACACTGCGCCAGGTCAAAGTGTACCACCAGACACCACACTGCGCCAAGTCAAAGTGTACCACCAGACACCACACTGCGCCAAGTCAAAGTGTACCACCAGACACCACACTGCGCCAAGTCAAAGGCTGCGCCACAAGTGGGTGCCGTGCAGCCTTACAAAAGACTTGCTAACTGTTAGCTCAATTATGCCTCTCCTCTCATAGGCAAGGCTTAACAACCACCTAACAAGGCTGCACTCATTCCCACTGGTCTGTAACTCCTCGGCGAACGGAGAACCCCACACAGCTAGCCTGTATGTGATATCATGCACACTCAGTTAGTCCTATCTGGCTACTCTCACGGCATGCGCTCTCTTTAGCAGGTGGAAACAACCCGGTGTGCCTTCCGAACACAGAAGAACTACGAGCACCATAGCTAGCTACCCGCAGGCCAGACGGCTACTATCTAGCCACATGCAATATCAACCAGCTAACTGAGCTACTGTTCCCAAACAGAACTAGCAATGCTAACCTAACAAGCCACTTAAGCTAAGTGCTAACAGCTGTAAGCTACACACTAATTACCCTCCAGCTGTGTGTAGCTAGCACTAGCTAGCATGCTACAAAGCTAGCATGCTACAAACAATCCTGGCTAGCTAGCCTTGCTAGCAAACGACCAAACCTAGCTAGGATTTGGAATTCGACCTCACAAATAGCTCGAGCCCCCCAATTTAAGTATACTATTAACAACAGTGGTTTGATCCCAGACGAGTCCCCACATATAATGTGTGCCTCACAGCAGTAGGTCCTGCTAACTATCTCTCAAGCTCATCCAAGAATAATGGCTACCTTTTCCTAGGAGACGATAACCTGCAGTAGGACTTCCGTTTCATCACTAGGCAATCATTATATTAGTAGCCCTTACAACCTGCCAGCCTTATCCCCAATAGGTAGGAAAGCATTTGGAGAGAGAAAGAGAGGTGCGTCTTGCCAACACGGCGTTTGGCTCGCCCGACCGCCGACGCTCGTCCGCCATTGACCATCTTCGTCATCACCACGCCAGCCCGATCTCTGTCTCCATTCTCTGGTCAAGTTTGTTAGTTAAAAAGCAGTTCTTTCTATAAGGTCATGTACAGGCATCCCCTGAGCACAAGGCAGCCTTGAAGTTGAGGCATTCACAGAGCCCGCGTCTTCCATGTGCAGTGCGCCGCTCATACACACACTGTGCTCCTCTTCCGGGGGTGACATCCGGTTTCCCTGGCATCCCCTGTCACCTGGCGCAGTCTCGCCTTATCTGCACCTAGACACACCTCAACTCCATAGCTCCACCCAGGGGTTGTAGCCGGACACTACATGACCCACTAATAATACTATGGGCTCCTAAATCATAGCTAACCCTGACTCTCTGTCTCTCCCGGCCCCTCAGGTCCAAGGTTAACGTGACAGAGGCAGTAACCATCCAGGTGGGCCACGCTGAAACGCTCCTGCCCCTGCTGACCCTCCTGGGCTTCTTCAGAGACGGCGAGCCCCTGACCGCCACCAGCTACGCCTCGCAAGCCCAGAGGTCGTTCCGCACCAGCCACATAATGCCCTACGCCGCCAACCTGCTCCTGGCGCTGTACGACTGCGGCGACCAGGGACTGAGGCTGCGGCCGCTGGTCAATGAGAAGACCCTCGCCTTCCCCGGCTTGGCTGCCAGCGAGGCCTTTGCCCCACTTTACGACCACGTCAGAGAACACTACAGGAACCTGCTGCAGGGCTGCAACTTTACGGCAGAGTGCAGCTGGTCTAATACAACTGAAAGGGTTTAATGCTTGGGAGGTGAGTTGCCTACTGTGTCCCTTTTCAGAAGTGTAACTCATCAGATGCATCTTGATTGAATATTGTAATTAGGTGGGCTAGCTTGTAGAAGCTAGCCCAACTTGTGATATTCCCACTATTTCTTTCTTTCTTTATTATTATTATTCTCCTCAGTTTTTTGCCGCTTTATAACTTCTTCATACTTTGTGCTAGAAACTTCATTCAAACTTTAAAATGTGCATGATGTTAAGCTCTTGCACGGATGTATTCAGATTTTTTATAGTATTTATAGATACTATAAATACTCCCACTCTCTCCCCGTCTCCCCCCTCCTACCCACTCCCCCCCCCTCCCACCCACCCTCCCTGTCTCCCCCCTCCCTCCTCCTGTCCCCCCTCTCCTACCCCCTCTCTCCCTCTGTCTCCCCCCTCCCTCCTCGTGTCCCCCCTCTCCTACCCACTCTCTCCCTCTGTCTCCCCCCTCCCTCCTCGTGTCCCCCCTCTCCTACCCACTCTCTCCCTCTGTCTCCCCCGCCTCCCTCCTCGTGTCCCCCCTCTCCTACCCACTCTCTCCCTCTGTCTCCCCCGCCTCCCTCCTCGTGTCCTACTCCCTCCCTCCTCCAGCCCAACAATTG
This sequence comes from Borostomias antarcticus, assembly GCF_949987555.1. Lineage (NCBI taxonomy): Eukaryota > Metazoa > Chordata > Actinopteri > Stomiiformes > Stomiidae > Borostomias > Borostomias antarcticus. The sequence goes on from NC_140258.1 coordinate 1,463,066, forward strand.
GCAGAAAAAACAACACAGTCTCGTGTCTGAACCTTCCTAAACCACATGATCTCTCCAATCCAATTACAAGACACCTTGATGTAGCTTGCTTGCGTTAAACAGTCCAGACAAGCTCAAATAAAATCTGAAAGAAAACAAAATACAGTTGCAGCTTATTTCAGTATAGCTTGATTCGCCTGTTGTGTCTTTTTGCAAACACATCCACAAAAGCATCAAGATTTATGGCCTTTGCTGTTTTTGACTCCACACTTAATACCCCCAAATTACCCAAGCGCTCATCACTCATTGTGGTTCTTAACGTAGTTTTAATTAACTTAAAGGACAATGCTCGTTTTTGACAACCTGGACCTTATTTACGACATATTATAAGACGTTTGACTCACCGAGATCACTTTGGTGTAGTTCGGAGGCCTGTAGAAGAAATGTAAAATCCAGCGCGAGCCAGTATATCCATGTAATGGCGGTGGTCGGGGCACTTAGAATGCAGTTTCTAAAAATCTATTTTCTGCCGCGAAACGGTTGTTTTCATCAATCTGTCTTGATGAATCGCTAGTTGTGCTTACATAGAACAGAGGCCTGTTGTGGTTTTTCACATGCCATGATCTTTAGAAACGTCTTTCGAAATGAAATAGCTTCCTCACTTGCTCCAGCACGCATACGCACAGCGCGCAATCGTTGCTCCAGCACGCTGTGCACATGCGTGCTGGAGCAAGTGAGGAAGCTATTTCGTGTCTAAAGACGTTTCTAAAGATCATATTACAGAGGCATGTGAAAAACCACAACAGGCCTATATGCTCTATGTAAGCACAACTAGCGATTCATCAAGACAGATTGATGAAAACAACCGTTTCGCGGCAGAAAATAGATTTTTAGAAACTGCATTCTAAGTGCCCCGACCACCGCCATTACATGGATATACTGGCTCGCGCTGGATTTTAAATTTCTTCTACATGCCTCCGAACTACACCAAAGTGATCTCGGTGAGTCAAACGTCTTATAATATGTCGTAAATAAGGTCCAGGTTGTCAAAAACTAGCATTGTCCTTTAAGCACTGAAAAACCATGCTCACATGCTGCATGCAACGTTAACCAGCCTAGTATTTTGACCCATCAAAAGCAGTTAGCTGAAAACAATTATTTTAATTGTAAACAGAGGTAATTGTTGTATAATAATTTACTTACCGATCCTATCCTTCTTTTGTAATTCTGTACATGCGCCAAGAATGCAGCAGTGTGCTCGCTGGCGTGTCTTGCTACATCAAATTGAACGCGCTCAGAAGGAAAGGTGTAGGACCACACAAAGCGTGAGGTGCCCTATGTGTGCGCCTGATTAAAATATTGTGTTTTATTATTAGTTTTTGAAAGATTCTGACATTCATATATTAACAGAGCCTAGTAATACTATATGCATGTTAGTTTAATTCAAAAATAAAATACAAATTTAGATTTTCGGGAGGGGTGGCCACAGACATATTATACATAAAAATATGTGCATGGAGATTGCCCGGTCCATAGTAGTTTTAGCAGTAGCCGTTACATACAGCTGCAGCAGCTAGCCCACCTCACATTTTCTCCAGGAAATGTACTTTCTAGTTGAATATTGTAATTAGATGTATGTATGTAGATAGATAGATAGATAGATAGATAGATAGATAGATAGATAGATAGATAGATAGATAGATAGATAGATAGATAGATAGATAGATAGATAGATCAGAAAATGATCTCGCCAATCAGCGTTGGTTCTGAGGAACTTGAAATACAAAGCTACGCTGGGCGGGTTTAGGGACAGTGAGGAGGGGTAGAAGTTAGTGCGTGATTGATTGTGCCCCAAGTATTTTTGAAAGTGCCTGCCAACAGTTTCCAACAGAGAGCTCCCAGATGAAGCAAACCATCTGGCACATCAGGTTACTATGTATCTTTATTTTACCAGGCAAGTTAGTTTAAGGTTTAATTAGTAGGATTTGTCAGTTGTGTTTTGTAAACACAGCATTCAAACTCACCCCTCCTCCCTGCTCCTCCCCTGACTGCGGTTGCCAAGTCAGACAGATTTTCACATCTGCAGCGTAACATCTGCAAGTCAGCGAGAAAGTTCCTCCGTAACTACTATAGTAGTCCCCATCAGTAACAACTCATTAACTCATCTCAGAGTTAATCAGTAACTAGTCATTAACTAAACATTGGTTCATCAGTAGTTACTCAGTAACTACTCATTTTTGTGTACCTTATTGTAAAGTGTTACCCACCAAAGAGCTCAATTGATCAACAAATACAAGTAGGCTTTTCTCCCGTAGCACAAAGCCAGAGAGCACTAAACCTGACTAGTGTTCTTCCTCTCCCATTCTCGGTGGATCTATCAGGGGAAACCTCTTTCTATCAGGAGAAACACATTTATATAATCTGATAGCTCGAGGAAAATACACTGGAGGGTAGACACTTTCTAGCATTATCTTATTATAGGCCTATATATATTTATAATATATAATATATACATTTATATTTATATATATATTATATATTTATTTATATAGGAAGTAGGCTACACATTGGTACGACACCAGCTAGCCTAACTAGCTAACTTAGCTGGCTGGCTTGCAATCAGTATTAGCCAGCTAGCTAACTATACAGTATAACCCCCCTGCATTTAGCTAGTAAACTGTCTAACAGAAAACAAGTCAACTCTGCGTCAATCTTCATCCCCATCCTCTGCTTCAGTCTTCATCCCCATCCTCTGCTTCAGTGTTCATCCCCATCCTCTGCTTCAATCTTCATCCCCATCCTCTGCTTCAGTGTTCATCCCCATCCTCTGCTTCAGTGTTCATCCCCATCCTCTGCGTCAATCTTCATCCCCATCCTCTGCTTCAGTGTTCGCCAGCAGGTGAACGCCAACCCCAGATTAACTCTCATTTTTGAACAAGCTTTGTCAATTTAGCATTTTGCTTCACTATATTTTGGTATTTTAGGTTCTGCCATTATTTTAGCTTCTCACTTTGATTCATTTGGATCTCACTCTCCACAGATACGGCTACTTGTGTATCGAGGGCTCAACCACCCGTGTTGTTGGTTGAGGGGTACCCCTCCCCCACCCCCCAACTCCACCCCTCCCCACCCCCCAACTCCACCCCCCCTCCCCACCCCCCTCTCCACCCCTCCCCACCCCCCAACTCCACCCCACAGCCCACAGGTTGAGGGGTACCTCCTCCCCACCCCCCTCCCCACCCCCCAACTCCACCCCCACAGCCCACAGGTTGAGGGGTACCCCTCCCCACCCCCCAACTCCACCCCCACAGCCCACAGGTTGAGGGGTACCCCTCCCCACCCCCCAACTCCACCCCCACAGCCCACAGGTTGAGGGGTACCCCCTCCCCACCCCCCAACTCCACCCCCACAGCCGACAGGTTGAGGGGTACCTCCTCCCCACCCCCCAACTCCACCCCCACAGCCCACAGGTTGAGGCCCACAAACCTCCCGAAGAATGAACAACAACACAAAACAGCCAGACTGAGGGGCCTCTGCAGATAAACACACCATCACACATTCTAGTGAGGCCTACTTAAGAGCTATTATTTTTGTATGACTATACTTTAAAAAAAAAAAATCCTACTAAGTGTACCTTTTAAGAACAACTGGATTTCTGTTTTAAAGGAGGACAAAACAGACAAACTCAGACACAAAGACACATTGGCAGAGATCTGAAACCTTCAGCCTCTCTACGCAATCCATCTGAAGTGATGCCTGATGTCTGTTAGACCTTCCATTAGCAGATCACATTCCTGCATGTGGCTTAGCTACTATATTGATACCACTGCCGTACATTGCTGTTATAAAGATGTCTGGCTATATTGACACCATTGCTATACATTGCTGCTATAAATATCCAAAATGATTGTTTGCTACAGTATGACCAAAGATAACATAGTATGTCTGGATTCATCTGTACAGTACAGATGGATTCATCAGTTACTGTAGCCTACGTCTAGATCCATCAATTAAAGTATGTCTGGATTCATCTGTACAGTATGTCTGGATTCATCTGAAGTACCACCAGTAACAGTATGTCTGGATTCATCTGTACAGTCTGTATTCATCTGTACAGTACTTCTGGATTCATCAGTTACAGCACATCTGTATTCATCTGTAAAGTACATTTTTGACTGTGTTAGAGTAAAAAGACAAAAATCAAAAGCAAAGGTATGTTTTTAAGTTTACAGCAATTGTATTAGCTGGTGTGAACCAAAGATAATCGTTTATAATAATAATAATAAAAACCTGTCCTAAACTGACATTGTCTGAGTGAATGATGGGGGTAAATCTAATGTAGCAGGTCTAAATATGATCCAAACTGTTTGTTATTGCAACCATGGATTGCAAACGGTCTGGCATCGTTTCTTTTGTTCTTCTAAATGATTCCTTTTATTGCAAAGCATGAGCTGGTTGACCGTCCGTTTACTGCCCCTCTGTGCTTTACTCTGCAGTGTAAGTCTGTGTGATCTGTCTGCTCAGCCCTGCTATGTCGTGTGTGATCTGTCTGCTCAGCCCTGCTATGTCGTGTGTGATCTGTCTCAAGCTCAGCCCTGCTATGTCGTGTGTGATCTGTCTGCTCAGCCCTGCTATGTCGTGTGTGATCTGTCTCAAGCTCAGCCCTGCTATGTCGTGTGTGATCTGTCTGCTCAGCCCTGCTATGTCGTGTGTGATCTGTCTCAAGCTCAGCCCTGCTATGTCGTGTGTGATCTGTCTCAAGCTCAGCCCTGCTATGTCGTGTGTGATCTGTCTGCTCAGCCCTGCTATGTCGTGTGTGATCTGTCTCAAGCTCAGCCCTGCTATGTCGTGTGTGATCTGTCTCAAGCTCAGCCCTGCTATGTCGTGTGTGATCTGTCTCAAGCTCAGCCCTGCTATGTCGTGTGTGATCTGTCTCAAGCTCAGCCCTGCTATGTCGTGTGTGATCTGTCTCAGGCTCAGCCCTGCTATGTCGTGTGTGATCTGTCTCAAGCTCAGCCCTGCTATGTCGTGTGTGATCTGTCTGCTCAGCCCTGCTATGTCGTGTGTGATCTGTCTCAAGCTCAGCCCTGCTATGTCGTGTGTGATCTGTCTCAAGCTCAGCCCTGCTATGTCGTGTGTGATCTGTCTCAGGCTCAGCCCTGCTATGTCGTGTGTGATCTGTCTCAAGCTCAGCCCTGCTATGTCGTGTGTGATCTGTCTCAGGCTCAGCCCTGCTATGTCGTGATGTCGATGCATTGGCTGGTTGTCAAATATGCAGATTTCTAGCCCCCGCGGGGGGAATGGAGGAGGGCCAGAGAAATGCTACGTGTCTTGAAAGTCCTATAAAAAAAACGATATTCTTCTATCGAAGTTGTTAAAATAAGTTTAAAGCGAGAGACACATTCCTCCGCAGTCCTCTGGGATCTCACAGCAGTGCACAATGTCTGGAACTAAAAAGCAGCGGACGGTGAGTTGCCCAGAACTGTATATCCTATTTGAACTGTATATCCTATTTGAAATGATTATTAGAGTTGATTGAGGGTCCGGATGCATCCTAATATTATTTACATTGTGCCTCACGCGGTAATTTAGTTTTAGTTTTTTTGTACATTTAGTTTTTACAAAACGGTCTACCGGCGCTTGGAATGCAAAGTTCTCCTGTTAAGTTACATAATAACGTTAGTAGCGCTGTGGCCAAACCTCCCTAGTGGACCTGAACACTTGATCTAGGGGTTGCTACTCTCTCTCATGCGACTTCTCTCTCATGAGATTACAAATATTTAAAAAATGATCTCTAGCTGTATGTCAAAGTTGACAAGTAGGACCTATAGTCTACAATCGGGTGATGAGGAAAGACTGAACCAATAGAGCAGCCTTCTAGGAATCCAGTTGGTTCCAAACACGAGAAGTGGAGAAGATATCGATCTGCTGCTGTGGGATCGAACATGGAGAACCCAATGTGCGCTGGAGAACTCTAACTGTATTGCTCTATAGAGGACTACATCAGCCAGACAGACGCACTATAGGCTGCTGTGCACAAGCCTTTATTGTACACTACACAATTTGATGAAAGTCCACTATATGACCACCTTGGGAATAGAAAACACTGATTGTATTTTCAGTGTAAGGTTAGGGTGGAGGGTTATAGTGTTAGGTTAGGGTGGAGGGTTATAGTGTTAGGTTAGGGTGGAGGGTTATAGTGTTAGGTTAGGGTGGAGGGTTATAGTGTTAGGTTAGGGGTGAGGGTTATAGTGTTAGGTTAGGGTGGAGGGTTATAGTGTTAGGTAGGGTGGAGGGTTATAGTGTTAGGTTAGGGTGGAGGGTTATAGTGTTAGGTTAGGGTGGAGGGTTAGGGTGGAGGGTTAGGGTGGAGGGTTATAGTGTTAGGTTAGGGGTGAGGGTTATAGTGTTAGGTTAGGGTGGAGGGTTAGGGTGGAGGGTTAGGGTGGAGGGTTATAGTGTTAGGTTAGGGTGGAGGGTTAGGGTGGAGGGTTAGGGTGGAGGGTTAGGGTTAGGGTTATAGTGTTAGGTAGGGTTAGGGTTAGGGTTATAGTGTTAGGTTAGGGTTAGGTAGGGTTAGGGTTAGATACCCCCGCTGAAGAGCCCTGAGGGGGACTGACTGACTGAAGGGTGGATGGAACATGTAGGTAGGAATAAAGACAGTGAATGAGAGTGAAAGGATGAAGTGAAACATTGGGAATACATCATTGAAATGTGGCTAGAGTGATGGAGAGAGCACAGAGAGAGAGAGAGAGAGAGAGCACAGAGAGAGAGAGAGATAGAGAGAGCACGGAGAGAGAGAGAGAGAGAGCACAGAGAGAGAGAGAGAGAGAGAGAGAGAGAGAGAGAGAGAGAGAGAGAGAGACAGTATGTGGTGGATGTTTATGGATTTGTTCATGATTGTGCTGCCTTAAAGAATAAAGACAGAGAGAGAGAGCTCCAAGCAAGCATAAGTGGTGTTGGCTGTCTGCTTGGTTTGAATGAATAGTACTCGTTGTTTATTTGCCTCCTTTACTTAATCTATTGCAGTGTGTGTGTGTGTGTGTGTGTGTGTGTGTGTGTGTGTGTATAGGAGGGTGGTTGATAACAAGGGGAAAGTGCAAATCAAGCCACAGGAGTGTGTGTGGAAAACTAACAGTTGTACTATGAACCTTATTCCTCTGCACTGTCCTTAAGCAGTGTTTCACCCCGACCTACTGTACCTACTGTACCTACCGTACCTGCCAACAAGTAGTCTTCACAGATCAGCTCATCAGTGTGCAGAACTACGTTGTATCACAGGGAGTTCAAGTGCTTATTCTGTAAAATGAGTTTGAATATCCTACTGAAAAGAGTCATGGAAATTCAGCAAATTCATGGATCCTTTGCCCTCCACAGAAGAAATGGTTTATGTGTGGGGCGTCCACAGAAGAGATGGGTTTGTGTGTGGGGCGTCCTCCTCACTACCCAAGAAACACAGCTCTGTGTGGGGCGTCCTCCTCACTACCCAAGAAACACAGCTTTGTGTGGGGCGTCCTCCACACTACCCAAGAAACACAGCTCTGTGTGGGGCGTCCTCCACACTACCCAAGAAACACAGCTTTGTGTGGGGCGTCCTCCACACTACCCAAGAAACACAGCTCTGTGTGGGGCGTCCTCCACACTACCCAAGAAACACAGCTCTGTGCTCAGAGGCAGCCAGAGACGGGAGTGAGAGAGAGAGAGAACGAGAGCCCTCTGATTAGAGAAAGCTCTCTGTGTGTGTGTGTGTGTGTGTGTGTGTGTGTGTGTGGTAGGGAAGGGAGGGGTGAGCACACATAACAGGAGCTAGTGTGTGTAACCCACACCGGGTGGTGTAGTGGAAAGGCACGGAGTAAGACAGTTTATAGAGATGAGGAGCGCTACAGAGAGATGTTGGAAGGGAGGGGAGAGAGAGAGATGTCAGGAGGGAGGGATGCTAGAAGTGAGGGAGGGAGGGATGCTAGAAGTGAGGGAGGGAGGGATGCTAGAAGTGAGGGAGGGAGTGAGGGAGGGAGGCAGGGATGTTAGGAGGGACAGAGAGATGCTAGGAGGGAGGGAGAGATGTTAGGAGGGAGGGAGGGAGGGAGGGAGAGGTGTTAGGAGGGACAGAGAGATGCTAGGAGGGAGGGAGGGAGGGAGGGAGGGAGGGAGGGAGGGAGGGAGGGAGGGAGGGAGGGAGGCAGGGATGTTAGGAGGGACAGAGAGATGCTAGGAGGGAGGGAGAGATGTTAGGAGGGAGGGAGGGAGGGAGGGAGGGAGGGAGGCAGGGATGTTAGGAGGGACAGAGAGATGCTAGGAGGGAGGGAGAGATGTTAGGAGGGAGGGAGGGAGGGAGGGAGGGAGGGAGGGAGGGAGGGAGGGAGTTAGATGTTAGGAGCAAGGGAGGGTGGGAGAGAGTGCAGGGGTCTGGGTCTGCCACATCATCACTGGATCACAGCACACTGAACACATTGTCCAGGCGGTTCCCTTCCTCCCTATCAGGGGCCAGCGTAGCCCTCTCACAGTCCAGGCCCAGCGTCGCCCTCTCACAGTCCAGGCCCAGCGTAGCCCTCTCACAGTCCAGGCCCAGCGTAGCCCTCTCACAGTCCAGGCCCAGCGCAGCCCTCTCACAGTCCAGGCCCAGCGTAGCCCTCTCACAGTCCAGGCCCAGCGTCGCCCTCTCACAGTCCAGGCCCAGCGTAGCCCTCTCCACCATCCAGGCCCAGCGTAGCCCTCTCCACCATCCAGGCCCAGCGTCGCCCTCTCACAGTCCAGGCCCAGCGTAGCCCTCTCCACCATCCAGGCCCAGCGCAGCCCTCTCCACCATCCAGGCCCAGCGTAGCCCTCTCACAGTCCAGGCCACTCAGTCTGACTCCACAGGGGCCCTTTCAGTCACACAACTCACAGAGCAACTCCCATAGAAATGTGTTGTGTAAAACCCAGACACATCAAGTTCAATGGAGACTTATTCATCTTTAGTGTCTTTTGCTATGCAGTAATATAGTTGTATCTGCCACACAGCGATAGGCTATTAAGCGCACAGTCTCGCATGTTGGTTTAACACAATATACAATGTGTTACTGTGTTATACTGGGCGTAATTATTTTTTCCTCTCTTCTGTGGAAAACATCCATTATTACAATTCTGATTAAAATGCTTCAACAGCGACACCTGCAGGGCAAAAGAGGAAAGGGCAGTCTGTGAGAAGTGGTTAGAGGAGGGCGGCATCTCATCAATTTAACTTCATATTAATAAGTGCAACATATAAATATAATAAAAGATAGAACATTATTTCATTCAGACAGACCCCCAGTGATCACTGTCAGTGTGTCATTATTAGGTTGCTAGTTGGATTATTTCTACATTTGAACATAAGAACATAACTCAAGACTCAAGATCTGTTTATTGCTAATATGGTTCACACATACTAGGAATTTGACCAGGGTTAAGATATACGCTGTTCTAGATAGGACAGGGTGCAGGACAAGACAGGGCAGTGCAAACAGTACAAAAAACATTGCAAATACAAAATAATGCAGTTCAATGTACAAATTATGATGTACTGTTAAAAATAAAAGGGGAGGCACAATTTCAGTTGATGTACTATATACAGAATGGGTGTGGTGAGTGTAGTGTGGTGAGTGAGCGGTGTTATATAGGCTGCACTGTGTGCCCTTCAGGTATGTGGAACAATCAGAGGTTGTGTGCAAGTGGTGCAGGGGGCTTAGGGTCAGTGTGTTGGGGGGGGGGGGCGTCGTGGGATGAAGCAAGCCTTGTTGATGAGTCTGACGGCTGTGAGAAAGAAGCTATTTTTGTGGCAAGTGGACCCGGTCCCGCTGGACTGCAGTCTCCAATCAGAGGGGAGTGCGTCAAAGAGACCGTGACTAAGATGGGAGGGGTCGGCAGCGATCTTATTGGCCCCTGTTAGGGTCCTGGAGGCGTGCAGGGAGGGCAGTCTACATGGATCCCCCTCTCAGTGGAGCGGATGATGCGCTGCAGTCTGCCCTGGTCTTTGTCTGTTGAGGCTGAGAACCAGATGATGATGGAGGAGGAGAGGATGGACTCCATGATGGCGGTGTAGAAGAGAACCATCATGGTCTTTAGCAGGTTGAATGTCTTCAGCTGCCTCAGGAAGTGCCTCCTCTGCTGGGCTTCTCTGCTGAGGGAGCTGAGGAACTGCACGGCGCTCACTGGAGGTCCCAGGAGATGGAGGAGCCCAGGAAGGGGGAGGAGTCAACAGTGGTCACTGGGGCGTCATTCAGTGTGATGAGGGGAAGGGGGGCTGGATGTTTCCTAAAGTGTACAATCATCTCCGCTGTCTTGAACATAAGAAAGAGGAGATGAGTAGCGAGCTAGTGTGAAACAACATGACACTGTGGGCTGGTTTTCCTCCCATCCTCTCCTCCTGGTTTGGAGTCAGCAGCTGCCTAGTAGGCCGGTATAATCCCCCAAACAAAACTACGGCTGCTGTTTGAGAGAAACAGAGACACATGTTAGACATTACTATTGGAGAGAAACATTAGATATTATGCACAATGAAAGATCAAAGGCAAAGTTTGGTTAGAGTCAGGTGAACTTTTCAGCTAATATTTCTCACGTCCAACTTTTCTTAAAATTAGCTTTGGCATGAAGAGATGCAGTGAACCATTTTTGGTTGTAACTTTTGACAGCAGTGTGTTTTCCGTGATTCAGGACCTGAACAGATCCACCAACGTGGTGTTCCAGGCCCACCATGTGAGCAGGAGCAAGAGGGGCCAGGTGGTGGGAACCAGGGCCGGCTTCAGAGGATGCACCGTCTGGCTCACAGGTACAGTACTCACTAACCCCAAGGGTGTGTGTGTGTGTGTGTGTGTGTGTGTGTGTGTGTGTGTGTGTGTGAGAGAGAGAGAGAGAGAGAGAGAGAGCTGATAACTTTAGATTGTTTTTCTGTCATCATAGAGTTTGGCAGTTATATCTATATAGCTTCTCTGAGCACCTATCTGTGTGTAAAACATAGTGTTCAGTAGTATATATTTAAGCAATAAACCACTCGTGGCCGTGTGTTATAGTGATTTTATAACAGCTAGGGGGCGTAAAACCTTTATTGCTTTTATACAACGGTTACTACAGCTATTAGTGTAAAATAAACACACAGCAATGTAAAATATTAACATTTATTCAAAACGAAGCATCATTCCCTCAATTCCGCCGCGCAAAATAGTTCCCCTAACAAAAGGGTTGCCAAGCAACAACAACAACTACAATGCATTGGATCAAATGGGAGGCGCGTTAATACTGAAAATGGAATGATATGCGGCCCCAGGTGTGTTACAAAGTATTTTAACACGGCTTCCAGCCAATCAGAATCAAGAACCATCAAACACCGTTGTATAAATATAGCTTCTGAGAGCACCTATCTATGTGAAAGCCATGGATCCGTACCATACTGCAGTTCCTCCTAGCTGTTGCTGGTGCCTCCAGGTCTGTCTGGCGCTGGGAAGACCACCATCGGCTTCGCCCTGGAGGAGTACCTGGTGTCGCACGCCATTCCCTGCTACTCGCTGGACGGGGACAACATCCGCCACGGCCTCAACAGGAACCTGGGCTTCAGCGCCACGGACCGCGAGGAGAACATCCGCCGCATCGGCGAGGTGGCCAAACTGTTCGCCGACGCGGGCCTCGTCTGCATCACCAGCTTCATCTCCCCCTACACCAAGGTCAGAGGTCATTCTGACTCTAACCTTAACCCCAACATGTCACCCTGCTGATGCAGTATTCGTTTTCAAAAACAGTTGGTAATCTGATGAGTGTATTTCGTTGTAAAAAGGTCTTGTCACTCCTCAGCTGGTGAACTAGACACACACAACTCTGGGTGAAGTGCTTTGGATGATCATGTTGGTTTGGACGATCATGTTGGTTTGGATGATCATGTTGGTTTGGATGATCATGTTGGTTTGGATGATCATGTTGGTTTGGATGATCATGTTGGTTTGGATGATCATGTTGGTTTGGATGATCATGTTGGTTTGGATGATCATGTTGGTTTGGATGATCATGTTGGTTTGGATGATCATGTTGGTTTGGATGATCATGTTGGTTTGGATGATCATGTGCTCCTGTTGTCTTTGAAGGATCGTGACGAGGCGAGGAAGATTCTGGGGAGTGCTGGCTTGCCTTTCTTCGAGGTGTTCGTCGATGCTCCTCTGGAGGTGTGTGAGAGTCGAGACGTGAAAGGACTCTATAAGAAAGCCCGGGCCGGGGAAATCAAAGGTAAATCTTTCTGCCCGACCTCAGCTTCCCCACTCACCTACTGGGCTGATCTCCTGAAGGCCTGCGTATGCAAACCAGGTGCATAGATGATCTACTAATGGGCTACACTGAGGAGAAAGGTACCCGTTCTCCGTAATGAATATGCAAGCTTGGGCGTTTCCACATGTGTGCGAAATTGTGAGAGGTGCAGAAATGCAAATATATGAATTAAGCGTGTCTTTACCAACCTGGAAATAAGTACGGGACTTTTAATATGAATGGAGAGCAGGTTCTAACCAGTCACGCTTCAGAAAATGCCCTCGTAGTGAGAAGGAGAACGTCAGCAAAAGAATAAATGGAGAACCGGTAATTTCAGTGAAAACATTTTGAACTGAAAGTGTGATGTGGTTATTTCTCCCTCTGTCGTCCTCTCTGTCCCAGGGTTCACAGGGATCGACGCAGAGTACCAGCGTCCCGACGCCCCGGAGCTGGTGCTCAAGACCGGAGAGCTGACTGTTAACGAGTGCATCCAGCAGGTGGTGGAGCTGCTCAGAGAACAGGTAGGGCTGACACACACACACACACACACACACACACGCACACACACACGCACACACACGCACACACAGACAGACACACACACACACACACACACGCTTGCGCACACACACACACACACACACAGACAGACACACACACACACACACACACGCACACACACACACACATACACACACACATACACGCACACACACACGCACACACACAGATACAAACATGCACACACACGCACACGCACATGCACACACACACACACACACACAGACAGACACAGATAATTACACACATACACCTATATACACTCACACACACACATACACCTATATACACTCACACACACACACACACACACACACACACACACACACACACACACACACACACACACACAGACAGACACACACACACACACACAGACAGACACAGATAATTACACACATACACCTATATACACTCACACACACACACACACAGACACACGCACAGATACACAGAGACACACACACACACACACACCTCCCTACGAAGCCCTGCATGTCACTGCTGCACTGTATGTGGAGCTGCATGTCTAAATCAAACAGAAACACCACATCATATATTATATAGCACATTATAAACACATCATATATTATATAGCACATTATAAACACATCATATATTATATAGCACATTATAAACACATCATATATTATATAGCACATTATAAAGAAGGTTCCCCAGAGCTGACTGTGACAACAGGGACCTGTAGCTGGTCACTGGTGTAATGGATTGACCTGTAGCTGGTCACTGGTGTAATGGATTGACCTGTAGCTGGTCACTGGTGTAATGGATTGATCTGTAGCTGGTCACTGGTGTAATGGATTGCTGGATCGTAATCAGGTTCTCTCTTGATCTCTTTTTGAGCACAGAACATCGTTCCCAGCGGGATAGTGGAGGAGGTGAATGAGCTGTTTGTTCCTGAGAACAAGCTGAAGCTGGTGCAAGCTGACGCTAGCACGCTGCCCGCCATCAGCATCACCAAGGTAACTCATCTCTGAACCAGCCATGTTTTTAGCGGGCCCCAGGTGGCCACGGCTCTTTCTGAGCGTGCGATCACTATATCTTTACAGTAGGATACCGTGTGTACCGTGCGATCTCTATATCTTTACAGTAGGATACCGTGTGTACCGTGCGATCACTATATCTTTACAGTAGGATACCGTGTGTACCGTGTCTAATGAGCTGTCCTTCACTCCCTGGCTCAATGAAATCTATATTATATACTGCTGCAGTACAGTATGCCTTGAAGCAGAAACACCTGCACAACATGACCCTACATTTATACATACCGTAGATACGTAGAACATCCGACTGTACCAAATACTCAACTATCACTATCATATGAGTCCTATCAATCAATCAATCAATCAATCAATCAAAGCTTTATTTGTATAGCGCATTTCATACCCAGAGGCAACACAATGCGCTTTACAGAGAACAAGGGAGGTGGGCATACGACCCACCTCTACATATTCCAGAGGGAAGCAAAAAAACAGTAGTAAAACAGTAACCTATCATTCATATATATATATATATATATATATTATTATTTTATTTTTATTTTTATTTTATTTTATTTATTTATTTATTTATATGTAGTCTATCATTCATATATATATACATTTATTTATTTATTTATTTATATGTAGTCTATCATTCATATATATATATATATATGTTTTTTAATTTATTTATTTATTTATTTATATATATATATAGTCTATCATTCATATATATGTGTAGTCAGTTGATGTTCAGACCTGTGTTCCTCAGCTGGACCTCCAGTGGGTGCAGGTGTTGGCGGAGGGCTGGGCCACGCCCCTCAACGGCTTCATGAGGGAGCGGGAGTTCCTCCAGGTGCTCCACTTCGGCAGCCTGCTGGACGGTAACAGACCAAACCCCTTAACAGCATTCCTGACTTCTTAACACCACTTTCTGCTCAATTGCTCTTCCGTAAAGCTTGCCAGTGGTGTCTTTGACACAATCTTGGCCTTTATGAGAAAATGTGGCCTTTGTCTACTTCTGTTCAAAATCAATTTAAAGGAAAACAAAGTCGGTATAGAGTGGTGAGATGTGATGTTATTTTGTAGGCTGAAACCATTTGGTTCTGAGTTTAAATCCCTATGGGAAAAATGAATGGGATTTGCGAAAAAATGCCGAAAACAAGGTATGTGTTCCACAGAGCCTCCCAGACCCTAGCACGCTTTGTTATGAAAGTTTAAATACATAATTGAAGATGGTTTTTTGAAGCCTTACGTTGGTTCTGAGGTCAGTATTGCTCGTGCTATGCTGAACATTTTTGAAACTGGACTACATGAGTCCAATGTCTTTCTAATGTCTGCCATGTTTACTGGGCTAGCTATGAAAATGCATGTGGAATTCGCTTTCGTTGAAGCTAAATCTGTCAATGGAAAAAAATCTGCAGATGATATCTTGCATACAAGATTGAGCTAGATAAGGCAGTTGTTGGTTTATATGTGTGGTATTTATTTAGTTTGGGTAATCTCACGCCTTCTAGTGCCAGCTCACATTATGAAAAACATGGCGGCCATTTGACTGCTGTGTAGTCCAGTTTCAATAATAGCTAGAATATCTCAGCAACATTGACCTCAGAACCAACTAAGGGCTTAAAAATTCACAAAACCCATCTTCAATTATGTATTTCAAACTTTTATAAGAAAGCGTGCTAGGGTCTGGGAGTCTCTGTTAAACACATGCCTTATTTTGGGCATTTTTCGCAAATCCCATTCATTTTTCCCATAGGGATTTAGAGCTCAGAACCAAATGGAGGCGATGCTAACGTTTCAGCCTACAAAATGATGACATCACCTCACCATTCTTAACGGTTCAAGTGAGACATCAAATGACTTAATTTCCTGCTTCAGGTGGAACCATCAACCTGTCTGTCCCCATCGTCCTGCCGGTTACCACGGAGACCAAGCAGAGCCTGGACGGCTGTGCAGCGGTGGTTCTGGAGTTCCAGGGTTCCAGAGTGGCCATCCTGAGACACCCTGAGTTCTACCAACACCGCAAGGAGGAGCGCTGTGCCCGGCAGTGGGGAACCACATGCCCCCAGCACCCCTACATAAAGGTTCTGAGCAACGATCACGCATGAACCCTAACCACCTGCCACCGCACCCGTTACACGATCACGCATGAACCCTAACCACCTGCCACCGCACCCGTTACACGATCACGCATGAACCCTAACCACCTGCCACCGCACCCGTTACACGATCACGCATGAACCCTAACCACCTGCCACCGCACCCGTTACACGATCACGCATGAACCCTAACCACCTGCCACCGCACCCGTTACACGATCACGCATGAACCCTAACCACCTGCCACCGCACCCGTTACACGATCACGCATGAACCCTAACCACCTGCCACCGCACCCGTTACACGATCACGCATGAACCCTAACCACCTGCCACAGCAACCGTTACACGTTACATTTACATTTTAGCAGACATTCTTATCCAAAGCGACTGACTACTTAAAATACGTACATCAGTCTAGAGTAAGTGAACGAGTCACCATCAGTCAAGCCTTCAATGAGAGCCAGTGCCACCAGCAGCCATCGTGCTAAAGAAAGTGTTTTATATACTGTTTACCAAAGTTGAAGTAGCACTGTGTAACCGCTGGGCAGTGTTAGAATGAGGAGAGCTCACTGCAGGAGGGGGAGTCCAGGTGTAAATATCACACACTCACACCACTGCTTAATAAATGCAAATTGTTAATCTATTGAATACATGCGATGCTCTACAACTTACTCATTGGACACAAAATTGTCAGATTAGATGTTGATGCATTTGTTGTGCCTTTGATGCGTTTGGTGTGCTTGGCCCCGTTATTGCTGCTTGCAGCTATATTTTAATTTGCAATTGTTATATTTATTTCATTCATATCTCTATGCCGAATACCTTTTACAGATGGTGATGGAGGGAGGTGATTGGCTGGTAGGCGGTGACCTTGAGGTGCTGGAGCGAATCAGATGGAACGACGGCCTGGACCAGTACCGCCTGACTCCACGGGAGCTGAAGCAGAAGTTTAAAGAGCTGAAAGCAGGTATGTTCGTCTGTATTCACCTGCACATTCATCTGCCCTTCCAAACTCACCCAATCAGATTCAATCCAGACTACGAGAAACAACAACAACCCAGCAACCGCTCCACCGAAGACGATTATGATTGGTTTAAAGATATACTGCGTTCCCACCCCCTATCCTCGAATGATGAGTGCAGCCAGACCTTTCCAGCGCTGGCACAGGGGGAAGTGTGGAGGCAGGTCTGACTATGCGAGACTAAATCACTTTCCTCTGTGTGTGTGTCTGTCTTTGGGATCTCTCCTCCATAGATGCCGTATTCGCCTTCCAGCTGCGGAACCCGGTCCACAACGGCCACGCCCTGCTGATGCAGGACACCCGGCGCCGCCTGCTGGAGCGCGGATACCAGAAGCCGGTGCTGCTGCTCCACCCCCTGGGGGGCTGGACCAAGGAGGACGACGTGCCCCTGGACTGGCGGATGAGGCAGCATGCTGCCGTCCTGGAGGAGGGCGTCCTGGATCCCAGCAGCACCATCGTGGCCATCTTCCCCTCGCCCATGATGTACGCTGGGCCCACAGAGGTAGCTGTCTGCTGTCTGTCAATCAACCGTCAACAATCCCTGTACCGTTGCTCTCAGTAACCAAATACTCCATGTGTGTGTGTGTGTGTGTGTGTGTGTGTGTGTGTGTGTGTGTGTGTGTGCGTGTAACCGAGTGAATCGTGAGTCCTCGTAAACTCTCGTGGAGTGAGTGTAGTCCTCAGAGGTATTGGTAGCGAGTAGCTGGTGAGACTCACTCCCCTAGTATATAAAGGATGTGCTATCGACCGTGCCAAGCGGGATATGTCTCTTAGCATAGTCGTTAGCACATCCGACTTGCGAGCGCAACGTTGCAGGTTCGCGTCCCGCCCTGGACCATCCCTTACCATGGGTCAAACGAACCAGAAACACCACACAGCGCAAGTACTATCGTGCGTGTGCATGTGTGCGTGTGAGGGTATATCAGATGGCCGACAGGCCTAGGAGAAGGACCAGGCAGTTAGTCAGGTACTGCTCACTCTCCATTATTGGGAGCCGCTCAATATGGAGGAGGCACTGTTTTCTATACCCATGAAGTAGGCTGCTGCCCCGTGGACCTGTCATGGTCATCCTCTTGTGTGTACCGTATGTAGCAATGTGATTATCAACTAGGCACTTATGTAACTGTCAGACTCTGTCATTGTTAGTGTTTACTGTATGTCCTTTGTATTTCTATTGATGTGGACATAAATAAATGATTCAAATGTGTTTATCTCTTCCTCCCCCAGGTCCAGTGGCACTGCAGGGCCAGGATGATCGCCGGTGCTAACTTCTACATCGTGGGTCGTGACCCCGCGGGCATGCCCCACCCGGAGACCAGAGAGGACCTGTACGAGCCCAGCCACGGAGGGAAGGTGCTCGCCATGGCGCCCGGACTCACCTCTGTGGAGATCATCCCCTTCAGAGTGGCCGCCTACAACCAGACCCAGAGGGCCATGGACTTCTACGACCAGGACCGGTGAGCTGGAGATCAAGCGTTCATAATGAAGCACCTCTGTTGGGTGTGCAGCATTCGTGGGGTGAAGCCAGGTACAGTTTTAACCAGTGGGGCATGAAGCCCATGGTATACTTTCTGTTTAACAGCGCGTACGCGTAGACAACAAATTGACAACGCTCCACAGGAATGCAGAAAATGCGTGGTAGCCACAAGGAGACGAATACGTTGAAAACAAGTACTGTGTACCGCGGGCCTAAGGGTGTGACAGAACGTTTGGTAACACTTTTATTTGATGGCTTTCACTTTCTCTCACATTGTCAATGGTGCCTTTACAATGTCACTTACTGCATAAACCATCCAATGTCAGCTTGAGAATATTGACATAGGCAGTTCTATGAAATGTGTTATGCAGTGATTATGCTTGTGTTATGAAGTCCTTAAGTAGGTAGCCTTCAAAAAAAGTGTTTCAGCATACTCATCCTGATGTCTCTTCTCTTTCTATTCATGAACCCCCCACCCCATCCCCCTCAGACACTCTGAGTTTGAGTTCATCTCAGGCACCAGGATGAGGAAGTTGGCGAGGAGTGGGGAGAACCCTCCAGATGGCTTCATGGCCCCCAGAGCTTGGAAGGTTCTGACAGAGTACTACAGCTCTCTACAGAAGGACCAGTAGCAGCCCAGTCCACGCTGCCAGGGCTCTTCAACAGGGATACAACTCTGCTCTTTAGTGGTTCACATAGTTTTACATTAGTTTCAATTGGTTTCTTTTATATCGAATCTCAGAATCCAAATGTAGGTAAAAAAAATAGGTGAAATGTTTGATCAGTCTTGGAGGAGTCGTGTTTCCATCTCTGCTGAAGCACAAGCGCATGGTTAGAATGAGAAGATTAGAAATGGTTGGGTCTCAGTGAACATTTTCCAAATTGTGTCTTACCATCTATAAATATATTTTTAGAATGCATTTTATATTATATATGATATATATTTAATGAGTATATGTTTAAGATCTGTTGAATCGTTTTTCCAAAACTCTTAATATACAAAGATTTTCTAATGCTGAGCTTAAGAGACAAGATAAAGTTTAAAAAATATATTGTAGCCCCACTTTTTTATTTTAGATATACTGTACTGTATGACTGTCACTAAGATGACGCCGAATGTGTTGCACTTGCGTATGAGATTGATTTGCATTTGAACTGATCCCTACTTATAAGTATACATTTTTTATTTCATATCATAATCATTAAAACATGGTTTCTTATTTTCTTGTGCTGCAAAAAGCCTAATTCGCATCATGCAGAGAAAAGCGTCTTTCTTGCCAAATGTTACCATGGGGACACTACTGCAGGCTACACATGTTTCTATTGAAAACCCTTACAGAATGTTATCATAATCACTGTGGAGTTGTGATGTCGTACACATGTATGTTTCTGAAACAATATGGTCTCTGTGAGGATTCACACAACAATGGAGGGGAAATGTTTTGGAAAATGAAAAAACAACAGAGCGTGTTTTCTGTTCAAACCAGAATACTGCCTCTATGTGGTCATACTGAATCAAACAGTTAAATGTCCATCCATGCATGTATCAAACAACATGTTTTTAAATAAATATTTAGTGATATTAGTCTAGATCTCCTACTTTTTTCTTTTTTACAGTCCATTATGTAACCACAACCACATTATTTCGTGCTTACATTTCACTGGGAAGGTTAGAGATTGTCAGACGATGGTGAAAGATTGATCTGACAATTGTGCATTATAACTCATGTAGCCAAGTTCAAATCAGTGCAATCACTGCGAGCAGAGTAGGCCTACCTGAAGGACAATGCTGCCATCTGCTGGTGGGAAAATGTAATGGGAAATAGTAGTTGGCCTACTGGGTGCCAGTTAATCTATAGTAGGCCATTCCCCACTGGAATCAATAAAGTACACCATTAATACTAGGCCTATCTACTACTCATGGTTCAGATGTGCACATTGAGGTGTCTAGACAAGGATGTATTAGGTCATTTAAGACCAATTTTAGCTGCAAATTATGGAGAGGAGTCATTTTACTTTACTCAACTGAGCAACCTGGCTGCAACAGTGAGAGATGACACACTCCCTATTATTGAAACTGCTGCTTCTATCAATCTTACTGGGTCACCTTGCCAGATTACATGACTTCAGGACACAGTGGCAGTACATGACCAAATAATAACCACTTCAGTACATGACCAAATAATAACCACTTCTGTACATGACCAAATAATAACCACTTCAGTACATGACCAAATAATAACCACTTCTGTACATGACCAAATAATAACCACTTCAGTACATGACCAAATAATAACCACTTCAGTACATGACCAAATAATAAACAGATTTTAATTTCTCTATTACCACATGATCAAAGAACTGTTTACACTCTGCTCTGAACTCTGTTTACATCTGGTAATGCACTTTATATCTATTATATTGTTTGTCACTTACTGCTTAAACCATCCAATGTCAGCTTGAGAATATTGACATAGGCAGTTCTATGAAATGTGTTATGCAGTGATTATGCTTGTGTTATGAAGTCCTTAAGTAGGTAGCCTTCAAAAAAAGTGTTTCAGCATACTCATCCTGATGTCTCTTCTCTTTCTATTCATGAACCCCCACCCCATCCCCCTCAGACACTCTGAGTTTGAGTTCATCTCAGGCACCAGGATGAGGAAGTTGGCGAGGAGTGGGGAGAACCCTCCAGATGGCTTCATGGCCCCCAGAGCTTGGAAGGTTCTGACAGAGTACTACAGCTCTCTACAGAAGGACCAGTAGCAGCCCAGTCCACGCTGCCAGGGCTCTTCAACAGGGATACAACTCTGCTCTTTAGTGGTTCACATAGTTTTACATTAGTTTCAATTGGTTTCTTTTATATCAAATCTCAGAATCCAAATGTAGGTAAAAGAAATAGCTTAAATGTTTGATCAGTGTTGGAGGAGTGGTGTTTCCATCTCTGCTGAAGCACAAGCGCATGGTTAGAATGAGAAGATTAGAAATGGTTGGGTCTCAGTGAACATTTTCCAAATTGTGTCTTACCATCATAAATATATTTTTAGAATGCATTTTATATTATATATGATATATATTTAATGAGTATATGTTTAAGATCTGTTTAATCGTTTTTCCAAAACTCTTAATATACAAAGATTTTCTAATGCTGAGCTTAAGAGACAAGATAAAATTTAAAAAATATATTGTAGCCCCACTTTTTTAATTTTAGATATACTGTACTGTATGACTGTCACTTAGATGACGCCGAATGTGTTGCACTTGCGTATGAGATTGATTTGCATTTGAACTGATCCCTACTTATAAGTATACATTTTTTATTTCATATCATAATCATTAAAACATGGTTTCTTATTTTCTTGTGCTGCAAAAAGCCTAATTCGCATCATGCAGAGAAAAGCGTCTTTCTTGCCAAATGTTACCATGGGGACACTACTGCAGGCTACACATGTTTCTATTGAAAACCCTTACAGAATGTTATCATAATCACTGTGGAGTTGTGATGTCGTACACATGTATGTTTCTGAAACAATATGGTCTCTGTGAGGATTCACACAACAATGGAGGGGAAATGTTTTGGAAAATGAAAAAACCACAGAGCGTGTATTCTGTTCAAACCAGAATACTGCCTCTATGTGGTCATACTGAATCAAACAGTTAAATGTCCATCCATGAATGTATCAAACAACATGTTTTTAAATAAATATTTAGTGATATTAGTTTAGATCTCCTACTTTTTTCTTTTTTACAGTCCATTATGTAACCACAACCACATTATTTTGTGCTTACATTTCACTGGGAACGTTAGAGATTGTCAGACGATGGTGAAAGATTGCACTGACGATTGTGCATTATAACTCATGTAGCCAAGTTCAAATCAGAGCAATCACTGCGAGCAGAGTAGGCCTACCTGAAGGACAATGCTGCCATCTGCTGGTGGGAAAATGTAATGGGAAATAGTAGTTGGCCTACTGGGTGCCAGTTGATCTATAGTAGGCCATTCCCCACTGGAATCAATAAAGTACACCATTAACACTAGGCCTATCTACTACTCATGGTTCAGATGTGCACATTGAGGTGTCTAGACAAGGATGTATTAGGTCATTTAAGACCAATTTTAGCTGCAAATTATGGAGAGGAGTCATTTTACTTTACTCAACTGAGCAACCTGGCTGCAACAGTGAGAGATGACACACTCCCCCATTATTGAAAATGCTGCTTCTATCAATCTTACTGGGTCACCTTGCCAGATTACATGACTTCAGGACACAGTGGCCGTACATGACCAAATAATAACCACTTCAGTACATGACCAAATAATAACCACTTCAGTACATGACCAAATAATAACCACTTCAGTACATGACCAAATAATAACCCCTTCAGTACATGACTGAATAATAACCACTTCAGTACATGACCAAATAATAACCACTTCCGTACATGACCAAATAATAACCACTTCTGTACATGACCAAATAATAAACAGATTTTAATTTCTCTATTACCACATGCTCAAAGAACTGTTTACACTCTGCTCTGAACTCTGTTTACATCTGGTAATGCACTTTATATCTATTATATTGTTTGTCACTTACTGCTTAAACCATCCAATGTCAGCTTGAGAATATTGACATAGGCAGTTCTATGAAATGTGTTATGCAGTGATTATGCTTGTGTTATGAAGTCCTTAAGTAGGTAGCCTTCAAAAAAAGTGTTTCAGCATATTCATCCTGATGTCTCTTCTCTTTCTATTCATGAACCCCCCACCCCATCCCCCTCAGACACTCTGAGTTTGAGTTCATCTCAGGCACCAGGATGAGGAAGTTGGCGAGGAGTGGGGAGAACCCTCCAGATGGCTTCATGGCCCCCAGAGCTTGGAAGGTTCTGACAGAGTACTACAGCTCTCTACAGAAGGACCAGTAGCAGCCCAGTCCACGCTGCCAGGGCTCTTCAACAGGGATACAACTCTGCTCTTTAGTGGTTCACATAGTTTTACATTAGTTTCAATTGGTTTCTTTTATATCAAATCTCAGAATCCAAATGTAGGTAAAAGAAATAGCTTAAATGTTTGATCAGTGTTGGAGGAGTCGTGTTTCCATCTCTGCTGAAGCACAAGCGCATGGTTAGAATGAGAAGATTAGAAATGGTTGGGTCTCAGTGAACATTTTCCAAATTGTGTCTTACCATCTATAAATATATTTTTAGAATACATTTTATATTATATATGATATATATTTAATGAGTATATGTTTAAGATCTGTTTAATCGTTTTTCCAAAACTCTTAATATACAAAGATTTTCTAATGCTGAGCTTAAGAGACAAGATGAAGTTAAAAAATATATATTGTAGCCCCACTTTTTTAATTTTAGATATACTGTACTGTATGACTGTCACTAAGATGACGCCGAATGTGTTGCACTTGCGTATGAGATTGATTTGCATTTGAACTGATCCCTACTTATAAGTATACATTTTTTATTTCATATCATAATCATTAAATCATGGTTTCTTATTTTCTTGTGCTGCAAAAAGCCTAATTTGCATCATGCAGAGAAAAGCGTCTTTCTTGCCAAATGTTACCATGGGGACACTACTGCAGGCTACACATGTTTCTATTGAAAACCCTTACAGAATGTTATCATAATCACTGTGGAGTTGTGATGTCGTACACATGTATGTTTCTGAAACAATATGGTCTCTGTGAGGATTCACACAACAATGGAGGGGAAATGTTTTGGAAAATGAAAAAACCACAGAGCGTGTATTCTGTTCAAACCAGAATACTGCCTCTATGTGGTCATACTGAATCAAACAGTTAAATGTCCATCCATGCATGTATCAAACAACATGTTTTTAAATAAATATTTAGTGATATTAGTCTAGATCTCCTACTTTTTTCTTTTTTACAGTCCATTATGTAACCACAACCACATTATTTTGTGCTTACATTTCACTGGGAACGTTAGAGATTGTCAGACGATGGTGAAAGATTGCACTGACGATTGTGCATTATAACTCATGTAGCCAAGTTCAAATCAGAGCAATCACTGCGAGCAGAGTAGTCCTACCTGAAGGACAATGCTGCCATCTGCTGGTGGGAAAATGTAATGGGAAATAGTAGTTGGCCTACTGGGTGCCAGTTGATCTATAGTAGGCCATTCCCCACTGGAATCAATAAAGTACACCATTAATACTAGGCCTATCTACTACTCATGGTTCAGATGTGCACATTGAGGTGTCTAGACAAGGATGTATTAGGTCATTTAAGACCAATTTTAGCTGCAAATTATGGAGAGGAGTCATTTTACTTTACTCAACTGAGCAACCTGGCTGCAACAGTGAGAGATGACACACTCCCCCATTATTGAAACTGCTGCTTCTATCAATCTTACTGGGTCACCTTGCCAGATTACATGACTTCAGGACACAGTGGCAGTACATGACCAAATAATAACCACTTCTGTACATGACCAAATAATAACCACTTCAGTACATGACCAAATAATAACCACTTCTGTACATGACCAAATAATAACCACTTCAGTACATGACCAAATAATAACCACTTCTGTACATGACCAAATAATAACCACTTCAGTACATGACCAAATAATAACCACTTCAGTACATGACCAAATAATAACCAGATTTGAATTTCTCTATTACCACATGCTCAAAGAACTGTTTACACTCTGCTCTGAACTCTGTTTACATCTGGTAATGCACTTTATATCTATTATATTGTTTGTCACTTACTGCTTAAACCATCCAATGTCAGCTTGAGAATATTGACATAGGCAGTTCTATGAAATGTGTTATGCAGTGATTATGCTTGTGTTATGAAGTCCTTAAGTAGGTAGCCTTCAAAAAAGTGTTTCAGCATACTCATCCTGATGTCTCTTCTCTTTCTATTCATGAACCCCCACCCCATCCCCCTCAGACACTCTGAGTTTGAGTTCATCTC
Source organism: Borostomias antarcticus (assembly GCF_949987555.1). Classification (NCBI taxonomy): domain Eukaryota; kingdom Metazoa; phylum Chordata; class Actinopteri; order Stomiiformes; family Stomiidae; genus Borostomias; species Borostomias antarcticus. Next base: position 1,488,423 of record NC_140258.1, read on the forward strand.
AGGCACCAGGATGAGGAAGTTGGCGAGGAGTGGGGAGAACCCTCCAGATGGCTTCATGGCCCCCAGAGCTTGGAAGGTTCTGACAGAGTACTACAGCTCTCTACAGAAGGACCAGTAGCAGCCCAGTCCACGCTGCCAGGGCTCTTCAACAGGGATACAACTCTGCTCTTTAGTGGTTCACATAGTTTTACATTAGTTTCAATTGGTTTCTTTTATATCAAATCTCAGAATCCAAATGTAGGTAAAAGAAATAGCATAAATGTTTGATCAGTGTTGGAGGAGTCGTGTTTCCATCTCTGCTGAAGCACAAGCGCATGGTTAGAATGAGAAGATTAGAAATGGTTGGGTCTCAGTGAACATTTTCCAAATTGTGTCTTACCATCATAAATATATTTTTAGAATGCATTTTATATTATATATGATATATATTTAATGAGTATATGTTTAAGATCTGTTTAATCGTTTTTCCAAAACTCTTAATATACAAAGATTTTCTAATGCTGAGCTTAAGAGACAAGATAAAATTTAAAAAATATATTGTAGCCCCACTTTTTTAATTTTAGATATACTGTACTGTATGACTGTCACTTAGATGACGCCGAATGTGTTGCACTTGCGTATGAGATTGATTTGCATTTGAACTGATCCCTACTTATAAGTATACATTTTTTATTTCATATCATAATCATTAAAACATGGTTTCTTATTTTCTTGTGCTGCAAAAAGCCTAATTCGCATCATGCAGAGAAAAGCGTCTTTCTTGCCAAATGTTACCATGGGGACACTACTGCAGGCTACACATGTTTCTATTGAAAACCCTTACAGAATGTTATCATAATCACTGTGGAGTTGTGATGTCGTACACATGTATGTTTCTGAAACAATATGGTCTCTGTGAGGATTCACACAACAATGGAGGGGAAATGTTTTGGAAAATGAAAAAACCACAGAGCGTGTATTCTGTTCAAACCAGAATACTGCCTCTATGTGGTCATACTGAATCAAACAGTTAAATGTCCATCCATGCATGTATCAAACAACATGTTTTTAAATAAATATTTAGTGATATTAGTTTAGATCTCCTACTTTTTTCTTTTTTACAGTCCATTATGTAACCACAACCACATTATTTTGTGCTTACATTTCACTGGGAACGTTAGAGATTGTCAGACGATGGTGAAAGATTGCACTGACGATTGTGCATTATAACTCATGTAGCCAAGTTCAAATCAGAGCAATCACTGCGAGCAGAGTAGGCCTACCTGAAGGACAATGCTGCCATCTGCTGGTGGGAAAATGTAATGGGAAATAGTAGTTGGCCTACTGGGTGCCAGTTGATCTATAGTAGGCCATTCCCCACTGGAATCAATAAAGTACACCATTAACACTAGGCCTATCTACTACTCATGGTTCAGATGTGCACATTGAGGTGTCTAGACAAGGATGTATTAGGTCATTTAAGACCAATTTTAGCTGCAAATTATGGAGAGGAGTCATTTTACTTTACTCAACTGAGCAACCTGGCTGCAACAGTGAGAGATGACACACTCCCCCATTATTGAAAATGCTGCTTCTATCAATCTTACTGGGTCACCTTGCCAGATTACATGACTTCAGGACACAGTGGCAGTACATGACCAAATAATAACCACTTCAGTACATGACCAAATAATAACCACTTCAGTACATGACCAAATAATAACCCCTTCAGTACATGACTGAATAATAACCACTTCTGTACATGACCAAATAATAACCACTTCAGTACATGACCAAATAATAACCACTTCAGTACATGACCAAATAATAACCACTTCAGTACATGACCAAATAATAACCACTTCCGTACATGACCAAATAATAACCACTTCTGTACATGACCAAATAATAAACAGATTTTAATTTCTCTATTACCACATGCTCAAAGAACTGTTTACACTCTGCTCTGAACTCTGTTTACATCTGGTAATGCACTTTATATCTATTATATTGTTTGTCACTTACTGCTTAAACCATCCAATGTCAGCTTGAGAATATTGACATAGGAAGTTCTATGAAATGTGTTATGCAGTGATTATGCTTGTGTTATGAAGTCCTTAAGTAGGTAGCCTTCAAAAAAAGTGTTTCAGCATACTCATCCTGATGTCTCTTCTCTTTCTATTCATGAACCCCCACCCCATCCCCCTCAGACACTCTGAGTTTGAGTTCATCTCAGGCACCAGGATGAGGAAGTTGGCGAGGAGTGGGGAGAACCCTCCAGATGGCTTCATGGCCCCCAGAGCTTGGAAGGTTCTGACAGAGTACTACAGCTCTCTACAGAAGGACCAGTAGCAGCCCAGTCCACGCTGCCAGGGCTCTTCAACAGGGATACAACTCTGCTCTTTAGTGGTTCACATAGTTTTACATTAGTTTCAATTGGTTTCTTTTATATCAAATCTCAGAATCCAAATGTAGGTAAAAAAAATAGCTGAAATGTTTGATCAGTGTTGGAGGAGTGGTGTTTCCATCTCTGCTGAAACACAAGCGCATGGTTAGAATGAGAAGATTAGAAATGGTTGGGTCTCAGTGAACATTTTCCAAATTGTGTCTTACCATCTATAAATATATTTTTAGAATACATTTTATATTATATATGATATATATTTAATGAGTATATGTTTAAGATCTGTTTAATCGTTTTTCCAAAACTCTTAATATACAAAGATTTTCTAATGCTGAGCTTAAGAGACAAGATGAAGTTAAAAAATATATATTGTAGCCCCACTTTTTTAATTTTAGATATACTGTACTGTATGACTGTCACTAAGATGACGCCGAATGTGTTGCACTTGCGTATGAGATTGATTTGCATTTGAACTGATCCCTACTTATAAGTATACATTTTTTATTTCATATCATAATCATTAAATCATGGTTTCTTATTTTCTTGTGCTGCAAAAAGCCTAATTTGCATCATGCAGAGAAAAGCGTCTTTCTTGCCAAATGTTACCATGGGGACACTACTGCAGGCTACACATGTTTCTATTGAAAACCCTTACAGAATGTTATCATAATCACTGTGGAGTTGTGATGTCGTACACATGTATGTTTCTGAAACAATATGGTCTCTGTGAGGATTCACACAACAATGGAGGGGAAATGTTTTGGAAAATGAAAAAACCACAGAGCGTGTTTTCTGTTCAAACCAGAATACTGCCTCTATGTGGTCATACTGAATCAAACAGTTAAATGTCCATCCATGCATGTATCAAACAACATGTTTTTAAATAAATATTTAGTGATATTAGTCTAGATCTCCTACTTTTTTCTTTTTTACAGTCCATTATGTAACCACAACCACATTATTTTGTGCTTACATTTCACTGGGAACGTTAGAGATTGTCAGACGATGGTGAAAGATTGCACTGACGATTGTGCATTATAACTCATGTAGCCAAGTTCAAATCAGAGCAATCACTGCGAGCAGAGTAGGCCTACCTGAAGGACAATGCTGCCATCTGCTGGTGGGAAAATGTAATGGGAAATAGTAGTTGGCCTACTGGGTGCCAGTTGATCTATAGTAGGCCATTCCCCACTGGAATCAATAAAGTACACCATTAACACTAGGCCTATCTACTACTCATGGTTCAGATGTGCACATTGAGGTGTCTAGACAAGGATGTATTAGGTCATTTAAGACCAATTTTAGCTGCAAATTATGGAGAGGAGTCATTTTACTTTACTCAACTGAGCAACCTGGCTGCAACAGTGAGAGATGACACACTCCCCCGTTATTGAAACTGCTGCTTCAATCAATCTTACTGGGTCACCTTGCCAGATTACATGACTTCAGGACACAGTGGCAGTACATGACCAAATAATAACCACTTCTGTACATGACCAAATAATAACCACTTCAGTACATGACCAAATAATAACCACTTCAGTACATGACCAAATAATAACCACTTCAGTACATGACCAAATAATAACCACTTCAGTACATGACCAAATAATAACCACTTCCGTACATGACCAAATAATAACCACTTCAGTACATGACCAAATAATAAACAGATTTTAATTTCTCTATTACCACATGCTCAAAGAACTATTTACACTCTGCTCTGAACTCTGTTTACATCTGGTAATGCACTTTATATCTATTATATTGTTTGTCACTTACTGCTTAAACCATCCAATGTCAGCTTGAGAATATTGACATAGGCAGTTCTATGAAATGTGTTATGCAGTGATTATGCTTGTGTTATGAAGTCCTTAAGTAGGTAGCCTTCAATAAAAGTGTTTCAGCATACTCATCCTGATGTCTCTTCTCTTTCTATTCATGAACCCCCCACCCCATCCCCCTCAGACACTCTGAGTTTGAGTTCATCTCAGGCACCAGGATGAGGAAGTTGGCGAGGAGTGGGGAGAACCCTCCAGATGGCTTCATGGCCCCCAGAGCTTGGAAGGTTCTGACAGAGTACTACAGCTCTCTACAGAAGGACCAGTAGCAGCCCAGTCCACGCTGCCAGGGCTCTTCAACAGGGATACAACTCTGCTCTTTAGTGGTTCACATAGTTTTACATTAGTTTCAATTGGTTTCTTTTATATCAAATCTCAGAATCCAAATGTAGGTAAAAGAAATAGCTGAAATGTTTGATCAGTGTTGGAGGAGTGGTGTTTCCATCTCTGCTGAAGCACAAGCGCATGGTTAGAATGAGAAGATTAGAAATGGTTGGGTCTCAGTGAACATTTTCCAAATTGTGTCTTACCATCATAAATATATTTTTAGAATGCATTTTATATTATATATGATATTTAATGAGTATATGTTTAAGATCTGTTTAATCGTTTTTCCAAAACTCTTAATATACAAAGATTTTCTAATGCTGAGCTTAAGAGACAAGATAAAATTTAAAAAATATATTGTAGCCCCACTTTTTTAATTTTAGATATACTGTACTGTATGACTGTCACTTAGATGACGCCGAATGTGTTGCACTTGCGTATGAGATTGATTTGCATTTGAACTGATCCCTACTTATAAGTATACATTTTTTATTTCATATCATAATCATTAAATCATGGTTTCTTATTTTCTTGTGCTGCAAAAAGCCTAATTCGCATCATGCAGAGAAAAGCGTCTTTCTTGCCAAATGTTACCATGGGGACACTACTGCAGGCTACACATGTTTCTATTGAAAACCCTTACAGAATGTTATCATAATCACTGTGGAGTTGTGATGTCGTACACATGTATGTTTCTGAAACAATATGGTCTCTGTGAGGATTCACACAACAATGGAGGGGAAATGTTTTGGAAAATGAAAAAACCACAGAGCGTGTATTCTGTTCAAACCAGAATACTGCCTCTATGTGGTCATACTGAATCAAACAGTTAAATGTCCATCCATGAATGTATCAAACAACATGTTTTTAAATAAATATTTAGTGATATTAGTTTAGATCTCCTACTTTTTTCTTTTTTACAGTCCATTATGTAACCACAACCACATTATTTTGTGCTTACATTTCACTGGGAACGTTAGAGATTGTCAGACGATGGTGAAAGATTGCACTGACGATTGTGCATTATAACTCATGTAGCCAAGTTCAAATCAGTGCAATCACTGCGAGCAGAGTAGGCCTACCTGAAGGACAATGCTGCCATCTGCTGGTGGGAAAATGTAATGGGAAATAGTAGTTGGCCTACTGGGTGCCAGTTGATCTATAGTAGGCCATTCCCCACTGGAATCAATAAAGTACACCATTAACACTAGGCCTATCTACTACTCATGGTTCAGATGTGCACATTGAGGTGTCTAGACAAGGATGTATTAGGTCATTTAAGACCAATTTTAGCTGCAAATTATGGAGAGGAGTCATTTTACTTTACTCAACTGAGCAACCTGGCTGCAACAGTGAGAGATGACACACTCCCCCATTATTGAAAATGCTGCTTCTATCAATCTTACTGGGTCACCTTGCCAGATTACATGACTTCAGGACACAGTGGCAGTACATGACCAAATAATAACCACTTCAGTACATGACCAAATAATAACCACTTCAGTAAATGACCAAATAATAACCCCTTCAGTACATGACTGAATAATAACCACTTCTGTACATGACCAAATAATAACCACTTCAGTACATGACCAAATAATAACCACTTCAGTACATGACCAAATAATAACCACTTCAGTACATGACCAAATAATAACCACTTCCGTACATGACCAAATAATAACCACTTCTGTACATGACCAAATAATAAACAGATTTTAATTTCTCTATTACCACATGCTCAAAGAACTGTTTACACTCTGCTCTGAACTCTGTTTACATCTGGTAATGCACTTTATATCTATTATATTGTTTGTCACTTACTGCTTAAACCATCCAATGTCAGCTTGAGAATATTGACATAGGCAGTTCTATGAAATGTGTTATGCAGTGATTATGCTTGTGTTATGAAGTCCTTAAGTAGGTAGCCTTCAAAAAAAGTGTTTCAGCATACTCATCCTGATGTCTCTTCTCTTTCTATTCATGAACCCCCACCCCATCCCCCTCAGACACTCTGAGTTTGAGTTCATCTCAGGCACCAGGATGAGGAAGTTGGCGAGGAGTGGGGAGAACCCTCCAGATGGCTTCATGGCCCCCAGAGCTTGGAAGGTTCTGACAGAGTACTACAGCTCTCTACAGAAGGACCAGTAGCAGCCCAGTCCACGCTGCCAGGGCTCTTCAACAGGGATACAACTCTGCTCTTTAGTGGTTCACATAGTTTTACATTAGTTTCAATTGGTTTCTTTTATATCAAATCTCAGAATCCAAATGTAGGTAAAAGAAATAGCTGAAATGTTTGATCAGTGTTGGAGGAGTCGTGTTTCCATCTCTGCTGAAGCACAAGCGCATGGTTAGAATGAGAAGATTAGAAATGGTTGGGTCTCAGTGAACATTTTCCAAATTGTGTCTTACCATCATAAATATATTTTTAGAATGCATTTTATATTATATATGATATATATTTAATGAGTATATGTTTAAGATCGGTTTAATCGTTTTTCCAAAACTCTTAATATACAAAGATTTTCTAATGCTGAGCTTAAGAGACAAGATGAAGTTAAAAAATATATATTGTAGCCCCACTTTTTTAATTTTAGATATACTGTACTGTATGACTGTCACTAAGATGACGCCGAATGTGTTGCACTTGCGTATGAGATTGATTTGCATTTGAACTGATCCCTACTTATAAGTATACATTTTTTATTTCATATCATAATCATTAAATCATGGTTTCTTATTTTCTTGTGCTGCAAAAAGCCTAATTTGCATCATGCAGAGAAAAGCGTCTTTCTTGCCAAATGTTACCATGGGGACACTACTGCAGGCTACACATGTTTCTATTGAAAACCCTTACAGAATGTTATCATAATCACTGTGGAGTTGTGATGTCGTACACATGTATGGTCTCTGTGAGGATTCACACAACAATGGAGGGGAAATGTTTTGGAAAATGAAAAAACCACAGAGCGTGTATTCTGTTCAAACCAGAATACTGCCTCTATGTGGTCATACTGAATCAAACAGTTAAATGTCCATCCATGCATGTATCAAACAACATGTTTTTAAATAAATATTTAGTGATATTAGTCTAGATCTCCTACTTTTTTCTTTTTTACAGTCCATTATGTAACCACAACCACATTATTTTGTGCTTACATTTCACTGGGAACGTTAGAGATTGTCAGACGATGGTGAAAGATTGCACTGACGATTGTGCATTATAACTCATGTAGCCAAGTTCAAATCAGAGCAATCACTGCGAGCAGAGTAGGCCTACCTGAAGGACAATGCTGCCATCTGCTGGTGGGAAAATGTAATGGGAAATAGTAGTTGGCCTACTGGGTGCCAGTTGATCTATAGTAGGCCATTCCCCACTGGAATCAATAAAGTACACCATTAATACTAGGCCTATCTACTACTCATGGTTCAGATGTGCACATCACATTGAGGTGTCTAGACAAGGATGTATTAGGTCATTTAAGACCAATTTTAGCTGCAAATTATGGAGAGGAGTCATTTTACTTTACTCAACTGAGCAACCTGGCTGCAACAGTGAGAGATGACACACTCCCCCATTATTGAAAATGCTGCTTCTATCAATCTTACTGGGTCACCTTGCCAGATTACATGACTTCAGGACACAGTGGCAGTACATGACCAAATAATAACCACTTCAGTACATGACCAAATAATAACCACTTCAGTACATGACCAAATAATAAACAGATTTTAATTTCTCTATTACCACATGATCAAAGAACTGTTTACACTCTGCTCTGAACTCTGTTTACATCTGGTAATGCACTTTATATCTATTATATTGTTTGTCACTTACTGCTTAAACCATCCAATGTCAGCTTGAGAATATTGACATAGGCAGTTCTATGAAATGTGTTATGCAGTGATTATGCTTGTGTTATGAAGTCCTTAAGTAGGTAGCCTTCAAAAAAAGTGTTTCAGCATACTCATCCTGATGTCTCTTCTCTTTCTATTCATGAACCCCCACCCCATCCCCCTCAGACACTCTGAGTTTGAGTTCATCTCAGGCACCAGGATGAGGAAGTTGGCGAGGAGTGGGGAGAACCCTCCAGATGGCTTCATGGCCCCCAGAGCTTGGAAGGTTCTGACAGAGTACTACAGCTCTCTACAGAAGGACCAGTAGCAGCCCAGTCCACGCTGCCAGGGCTCTTCAACAGGGATACAACTCTGCTCTTTAGTGGTTCACATAGTTTTACATTAGTTTCAATTGGTTTCTTTTATATCAAATCTCAGAATCCAAATGTAGGTAAAAGAAATAGCTTAAATGTTTGATCAGTGTTGGAGGAGTGGTGTTTCCATCTCTGCTGAAGCACAAGCGCATGGTTAGAATGAGAAGATTAGAAATGGTTGGGTCTCAGTGAACATTTTCCAAATTGTGTCTTACCATCATAAATATATTTTTAGAATGCATTTTATATTATATATGATATTTAATGAGTATATGTTTAAGATCTGTTTAATCGTTTTTCCAAAACTCTTAATATACAAAGATTTTCTAATGCTGAGCTTAAGAGACAAGATAAAATTTAAAAAATATATTGTAGCCCCACTTTTTTAATTTTAGATATACTGTACTGTATGACTGTCACTAAGATGACGCCGAATGTGTTGCACTTGCGTATGAGATTGATTTGCATTTGAACTGATCCCTACTTATAAGTATACATTTTTTATTTCATATCATAATCATTAAAACATGGTTTCTTATTTTCTTGTGCTGCAAAAAGCCTAATTCGCATCATGCAGAGAAAAGCGTCTTTCTTGCCAAATGTTACCATGGGGACACTACTGCAGGCTACACATGTTTCTATTGAAAACCCTTACAGAATGTTATCATAATCACTGTGGAGTTGTGATGTCGTACACATGTATGTTTCTGAAACAATATGGTCTCTGTGAGGATTCACACAACAATGGAGGGGAAATGTTTTGGAAAATGAAAAAACCACAGAGCGTGTATTCTGTTCAAACCAGAATACTGCCTCTATGTGGTCATACTGAATCAAACAGTTAAATGTCCATCCATGAATGTATCAAACAACATGTTTTTAAATAAATATTTAGTGATATTAGTTTAGATCTCCTACTTTTTTCTTTTTTACAGTCCATTATGTAACCACAACCACATTATTTTGTGCTTACATTTCACTGGGAACGTTAGAGATTGTCAGACGATGGTGAAAGATTGCACTGACGATTGTGCATTATAACTCATGTAGCCAAGTTCAAATCAGAGCAATCACTGCGAGCAGAGTAGGCCTACCTGAAGGACAATGCTGCCATCTGCTGGTGGGAAAATGTAATGGGAAATAGTAGTTGGCCTACTGGGTGCCAGTTGATCTATAGTAGGCCATTCCCCACTGGAATCAATAAAGTACACCATTAACACTAGGCCTATCTACTACTCATGGTTCAGATGTGCACATTGAGGTGTCTAGACAAGGATGTATTAGGTCATTTAAGACCAATTTTAGCTGCAAATTATGGAGAGGAGTCATTTTACTTTACTCAACTGAGCAACCTGGCTGCAACAGTGAGAGATGACACACTCCCCCATTATTGAAAATGCTGCTTCTATCAATCTTACTGGGTCACCTTGCCAGATTACATGACTTCAGGACACAGTGGCAGTACATGACCAAATAATAACCACTTCAGTACATGACCAAATAATAACCACTTCAGTACATGACCAAATAATAACCCCTTCAGTACATGACCAAATAATAACCCCTTCAGTACATGACTGAATAATAACCACTTCTGTACATGACCAAATAATAACCACTTCAGTACATGACCAAATAATAACCACTTCAGTACATGACCAAATAATAACCACTTCCGTACATGACCAAATAATAACCACTTCTGTACATGACCAAATAATAAACAGATTTTAATTTCTCTATTACCACATGCTCAAAGAACTGTTTACACTCTGCTCTGAACTCTGTTTACATCTGGTAATGCACTTTATATCTATTATATTGTTTGTCACTTACTGCTTAAACCATCCAATGTCAGCTTGAGAATATTGACATAGGCAGTTCTATGAAATGTGTTATGCAGTGATTATGCTTGTGTTATGAAGTCCTTAAGTAGGTAGCCTTCAAAAAAAGTGTTTCAGCATACTCATCCTGATGTCTCTTCTCTTTCTATTCATGAACCCCCACCCCATCCCCCTCAGACACTCTGAGTTTGAGTTCATCTCAGGCACCAGGATGAGGAAGTTGGCGAGGAGTGGGGAGAACCCTCCAGATGGCTTCATGGCCCCCAGAGCTTGGAAGGTTCTGACAGAGTACTACAGCTCTCTACAGAAGGACCAGTAGCAGCCCAGTCCACGCTGCCAGGGCTCTTCAACAGGGATACAACTCTGCTCTTTAGTGGTTCACATAGTTTTACATTAGTTTCAATTGGTTTCTTTTATATCAAATCTCAGAATCCAAATGTAGGTAAAAAAAATAGCTGAAATGTTTGATCAGTGTTGGAGGAGTCGTGTTTCCATCTCTGCTGAAACACAAGCGCATGGTTAGAATGAGAAGATTAGAAATGGTTGGGTCTCAGTGAACATTTTCCAAATTGTGTCTTACCATCTATAAATATATTTTTAGAATACATTTTATATTATATATGATATATATTTAATGAGTATATGTTTAAGATCTGTTTAATCGTTTTTCCAAAACTCTTAATATACAAAGATTTTCTAATGCTGAGCTTAAGAGACAAGATGAAGTTAAAAAATATATATTGTAGCCCCACTTTTTTAATTTTAGATATACTGTACTGTATGACTGTCACTAAGATGACGCCGAATGTGTTGCACTTGCGTATGAGATTGATTTGCATTTGAACTGATCCCTACTTATAAGTATACATTTTTTATTTCATATCATAATCATTAAATCATGGTTTCTTATTTTCTTGTGCTGCAAAAAGCCTAATTTGCATCATGCAGAGAAAAGCGTCTTTCTTGCCAAATGTTACCATGGGGACACTACTGCAGGCTACACATGTTTCTATTGAAAACCCTTACAGAATGTTATCATAATCACTGTGGAGTTGTGATGTCGTACACATGTATGTTTCTGAAACAATATGGTCTCTGTGAGGATTCACACAACAATGGAGGGGAAATGTTTTGGAAAATGAAAAAACCACAGAGCGTGTATTCTGTTCAAACCAGAATACTGCCTCTATGTGGTCATACTGAATCAAACAGTTAAATGTCCATCCATGCATGTATCAAACAACATGTTTTTAAATAAATATTTAGTGATATTAGTCTAGATCTCCTACTTTTTTCTTTTTTACAGTCCATTATGTAACCACAACCACATTATTTTGTGCTTACATTTCACTGGGAACGTTAGAGATTGTCAGACGATGGTGAAAGATTGCACTGACGATTGTGCATTATAACTCATGTAGCCAAGTTCAAATCAGAGCAATCACTGCGAGCAGAGTAGGCCTACCTGAAGGACAATGCTGCCATCTGCTGGTGGGAAAATGTAATGGGAAATAGTAGTTGGCCTACTGGGTGCCAGTTGATCTATAGTAGGCCATTCCCCACTGGAATCAATAAAGTACACCATTAATACTAGGCCTATCTACTACTCATGGTTCAGATGTGCACATTGAGGTGTCTAGACAAGGATGTATTAGGTCATTTAAGACCAATTTTAGCTGCAAATTATGGAGAGGAGTCATTTTACTTTACTCAACTGAGCAACCTGGCTGCAACAGTGAGAGATGACACACTCCCCCATTATTGAAACTGCTGCTTCTATCAATCTTACTGGGTCACCTTGCCAGATTACATGACTTCAGGACACAGTGGCCGTACATGACCAAATAATAACCACTTCAGTACATGACCAAATAATAACCACTTCTGTACATGACCAAATAATAACCACTTCTGTACATGACCAAATAATAACCACTTCTGTACATGACCAAATAATAACCACTTCTGTACATGACCAAATAATAACCACTTCCGTACATGACCAAATAATAACCACTTCTGTACATGACCAAATAATAACCACTTCTGTACATGACCAAATAATAAACAGATTTGAATTTCTCTATTACCACATGCTCAAAGAACTGTTTACACTCTGCTCTGAACTCTGTTTACATCTGGTAATGCACTTTATATCTATTATATTGTTTGTCACTTACTGCTTAAACCATCCAATGTCAGCTTGAGAATATTGACATAGGCAGTTCTATGAAATGTGTTATGCAGTGATTATGCTTGTGTTATGAAGTCCTTAAGTAGGTAGCCTTCAAAAAAAGTGTTTCAGCATACTCATCCTGATGTCTCTTCTCTTTCTATTCATGAACCCCCACCCCATCCCCCTCAGACACTCTGAGTTTGAGTTCATCTCAGGCACCAGGATGAGGAAGTTGGCGAGGAGTGGGGAGAACCCTCCAGATGGCTTCATGGCCCCCAGAGCTTGGAAGGTTCTGACAGAGTACTACAGCTCTCTACAGAAGGACCAGTAGCAGCCCAGTCCGCGCTGCCAGGGCTCTTCAACAGGGATACAACTCTGCTCTTTAGTGGTTCACATAGTTTTACATTAGTTTCAATTGGTTTCTTTTATATCGAATCTCAGAATCCAAATGTAGGTAAAAAAAATAGGTGAAATGTTTGATCAGTGTTGGAGGAGTGGTGTTTCCATCTCTGCTGAAGCACAAGCGCATGGTTAGAATGAGAAGATTAGAAATGGTTGGGTCTCAGTGAACATTTTCCAAATTGTGTCTTACCATCTATAAATATATTTTTAGAATATATTTTATATTATATATGATATATATATTTAATGAGTATATGTTTAAGATCTATTTAATCGTTTTTCTAAAACTCTTAATATACAAAGATTTTCTAATGCTGAGCTTAAGAGACAAAATAAAGTAAAAAAAAAAAAAAAAAAGCCCCACTTTTTATTTTAGATGTACTGTGTGACTGTTACTTAGATGTCGCCGAATGTGTTGCACTTGCATATGAGATTGATTTGCATTGCAGTACATGACCAAAGAATCATCACTTCCGTAAATGATCAAAGAATAACCACTTCAGTACATGACCAAAGAATAACCACTTCCGTACATGGCTAAATCCTCTTCCGTACATGACCAAATAATAATCACTTCTGTACATGACCAAAGAATAAACAGATTTGAATTTCTCTATTACCACATGCTCAAAGAACTGTTTACACTCTGCTCTGAACTCTGTTTACATCTGGTAATGCACTTTATATCTATTATATTGTTTGTCATGTATTAGTCTGTGTATAAAAACGCTTGTTACATTATGTTACATTATTGTTACATTATTAATTGTTACAGTATTAATACGTGTAACAGCACTTCTAGGAATTGCCATGTAATTGTGCTGTACGTGTGCAATGACAATAAAGTAAACTTGTACTTGAACTTCTGTACATGACCAAAGAACAACCACTTTAATAGTCATCAGCTTTGCTTCAGTTTCTCACCAAACTGAGTAGAACAGAAATACTGTTGTGAAACAACAGGCAAATACATTTATTTTCAATGAGGATTTCCTATTTCAAATGACTCCCAGACTGAACTCAGTCAACAACTCAATTAAAATCCCAACCCAGAAATGCATTGAAGTGTCCCTCCAGTGGCTCAGAGAGATGCTGATGTTCTTGGGGCAGTGATTAATTACGCTTGGCATTAGGCTGCTGTGTTGCTATGAGATGAGTGTTCTCCCTTGAATGGGAACAGTCTCTCTTTTAAGAAGAGGATTTCCAATTAGCATCACAGGGGATCAGGTCATTTACAGTAATCTGCTATGTCCCTGGTAACCCCATTTATATCTGCTAACTGCACGTGCTCCGCATAAAATAGCCAACATGGGAACAGCACATCAAATGTGCCCATCATATCCAAGGTAAAGCCTGCCAGCAGCTTACTGGTAGCCTACATTCAATCTGCCATACAGGGAGAAACCTGCATGGTCTGCAGGTATCCATGAGGCAGGGGTGTTTCCTCCCCCACTGTCTCTGAATATTCCACAGTGTCTGTCTCAGTACGTTTCAATGATTCACATCCGTTTAATCAATGTAAGTTACGTACTGTATAACCGTTTAATCAATGAAAGTTACGTACTGTATAACCGTTTAATCAATGAAAGTTACGCACTGTATAACCGTTTAATCAATGTAAGTTACGTACTGTATAACCGTTTAATCAATGTAAGTTACGTACTGTATAACCGTTTAATCAATGTAAGTTACGTACTGTATAACCGTTTAATCAATGTAAGTTACGTACTGTATAACCGTTTAATCAATGTAAGTTACGTACTGTGTAACCGTTTAATCAATGTAAGTTACGTACTGTGTAACCGTTTAATCAATGTAAGTTACGTACTGTATAACCGTTTAATCAATGTAAGTTACGTACTGTATAACCGTTTAATCAATGTAAGTTACGTACTGTGTAACCGTTTAATCAATGTAAGTTACGTACTGTGTAACCTTTTAATCAATGAAAGTTACGTACTGTGTAACCGTTTAATCAATGTAAGTTACGTACTGTGTAACCGTTTAATCAATGTAAGTTACGTACTGTGTAACCGTTTAATCAATGTAAGTTACGTACTGTATAACCGTTTAATCAATGTAAGTTACGTACTGTATAACCGTTTAATCAATGTAAGTTACGTACTGTGTAACCGTTTAATCAATGTAAGTTACATACTGTGTAACCGTTTAATCAATGTAAGTTACGTACTGTATAACCGTTTAATCAATGTAAGTTACGTACTGTATAACCGTTTAATCAATGTAAGTTACGTACTGTGTAACCGTTTAATCAATGTAAGTTACGTACTGTGTAACCGTTTAATCAATGTAAGTTACGTACTGTATAACCGTTTAATCAATGTAAGTTACGTACTGTGTAACCGTTTAATCAATGTAAGTTACGTACTGTGTAACCGTTTAATCAATGTAAGTTACGTACTGTATAACCGTTTAATCAATGTAAGTTACGTACTGTGTAACCGTTTAATCAATGTAAGTTACGTACTGTATAACCATTTAATCAATGTAAGTTACGTACTGTGTAACCGTTTAATCAATGAAAGTTACGTACTGTGTAACCGTTTAATCAATGAAAGTTACGTACTGTGTAACCGTTTAATCAATGTAAGTTACGTACTGTATAACCGTTTAATCAATGTAAGTTACGTACTGTGTAACCGTTTAATCAATGTAAGTTACGTACTGTGTAACCGTTTAATCAATGTAAGTTACGTACTGTGTAACCGTTTAATCAATGTAAGTTACGTACTGTGTAACCGTTTAATCAATGTAAGTTACGTACTGTATAACCGTTTAATCAATGTAAGTTACGTACTGTGTAACCGTTTAATCAAGGCAAGTTACGTACTGTATAACCGTTTAATCAATGTAAGTTACGTACTGTGTAACCGTTTAATCAATGTAAGTTACGTACTGTGTAACCGTTTAATCAATGTAAGTTACGTACTGTATAACCGTTTAATCAATGTAAGTTACGTACTGTGTAACCGTTTAATCAATGTAAGTTACGTACTGTGTAACCGTTTAATCAATGTAAGTTACGTACTGTATAACCGTTTAATCAATGTAAGTTACGTACTGTATAACCGTTTAATCAATGTAAGTTACGTACTGTGTAACCGTTTAATCAATGTAAGTTACGTACTGTATAACCGTTTAATCAATGTAAGTTACGTACTGTGTAACCGTTTAATCAATGTAAGTTACGTACTGTGTAACCGTAACCTGTATAACCTGAGTGATATGTGGGGAGGTAGAGCGGCTGGCGGGTCCGATCCCATCACACTGCACCCCTGAACTCCTGAACCTGGTACCGTCCCATCACACCCTAGACCCTGAACTCCTGAACCTGGTACCGTCCCATCACACCCTAGACCCTGAACTCCTGAACCTGGTACCGTCGCACCCCTGAACACCTGAACCTGGTACCGTCGCATCACCGCAAGAAGGTCCGTGTTCACAAGAGTTTCATCCCAAAGAGCCTGATATGCTCTTCAGACCGGACATTTTGAACTGTAACTGCCATTTCATCAGTTCATGGTAACGACGAGTGTTTTAAACGATGATTGTAAAAATCAGTCAGCTGCAGTAATGATCTGTACAGTTGATTGTGGTTAGGGTTTGTTCCTTACAGAATACTTTATTCCACATAAATGACTGTCACAATATACCCGAAGACACAATGACCTTATTAAAAGTATCGCGGTGTGTGGCAGTCGGCCCTATCTGGAGAGAAACGGGTGATGGTGGTTGGGGACAACAACCCTAGCATGCAGGAGGCACAGGGTAGATCTTAGCACATGGCAGTAGGCGGGCTAGTAATAGAACAGAAGTAGACTGAACTAATGTGATCATGACCTTAAGGCCATAGTGTGTTTCAATGTAGCCCTGTGTTAGGGTTTGGATGGAGGACCCAAGAGCAGACACGATTGGGGTGAAAGCCCGTAGGCACGTTTATTGCGATCCGGGGAGATGCAGGCAGTAACGTGATCCGTAGACAGGCGTGGGTCAGGCGGGGACGTGGTAGTCGTACAGGCGATGGTCAGGCAGGAGCGTGGTAGTCGTACAGGCGATGGTCAGGCAGAAGCGGGGTTGTCGTACAGGCGTGGGTCAGGCAGGAGCAGAGTTGTCGTACAGGCGTGGGTCAGGCAGGAGCAGGGTTGTCGTACAGGCGTGGGTCAGGCAGGAGCGGGGTAATCGTACAGGCGTGGGTCAGGCAGGAACTGGGAAGACAGGGAGAACAGGGTAAGGCAAGGTTCAAAAGACAGACGAGGCAGGGAGCTAGAGACGTGTACCCACTAGGTTGGTTGGTCAACGATCTGGCACAGAGGGCTGTGTGGACCGGCTTCTTATCCTGCTGGCGATTGGCTGATCAGGACCAGGTGTGTTGATTGGCTGATCAGGACCAGGTGCGTTGAGGTGTGGAGGAGAGGCAAATCAAGGTGACGCACGGCAGGTGTGGATCGGGGGCGTGTCTGGCTTGTGACCGCAGACGTGCCCGCAGTTCCCGCTGCAGGCTCTGGGAGGTGCTGGGGGAAACGGAGTCCGGTACTGGAGAGACAGGGACAGGCTGGGGACCAGCGTCAGAACCGGGGCTCGGGCCGGGGTCAGGGGGCTGAGGAGGTGGACGAGGCTGACGCGGCGGTGCCGTGACAGGACCCCCCCCTCTACGGGCGCCACCTGGCAACCGACCGGGCTGGCCAGGATGGTCACGGTGGAAATCCCGGATGAGCGTCAGGTCCAGAATGAACCTGCGGGGAACCCAACTCCGTTCCTCAGGCCCATAACCCTCCCAGTCCACCAGATACTGGAGTCCCCGGCCCCGCCGACGGACCCTCAGCAAGCGCCGCACCATCCAGGCAGGGTGGTCATCGATGATCCGGACCGGCGGTGGCAGGTCTCCTGGTGGACACAGTGGGCTGACAGAGGCAGGCTTGATATGGGACACATGGAAGGTCGGATGTATCCTCATGGCGGGAGGCAACTTGAGCCTGACCGCTGAGGGGTTGACTATGCTGTCGATGACGTATGGGCCCAGGTACCGGGGTGTCAGCTTACGGGAGGATGCTTGCAATGGGATGTCCTTGGAGGATAACCATACACTCTGACCTGGTTGGTAAGCTGGAGCTGGGACCCGGTGGCGATCCGCGTTACGCCGGCTGCGGTGGGCAGAGCGGAGCAGGGCGGTTCGGGTCTCTTTCCACACCCTGCGGTAGCGACGGATGTGGCTCTGGACTGAGGGCACGGTGAGTTCCTCCTCCTGCTCAGGGAACAATGGTGGCTGGTAGCCCAGAGAGCATTCAAAAGGGGACAGACCAGTGGAGGCATTGGACAGGGAGTTGTGAGCATACTCAACCCAGGAGAGGTAGTTGCTCCAGGCGGACGGGTTCCGAGTAGAGACACAGCGCAGCGCATTCCCAAGGAACTGGTTGGCCCGTTCAGCCTGCCCGTTAGTCTGGGGGTGGTAGCCGGAGGACAGGCTCACGGTGGCTCCAATAGCCCGGCAGAACTCCCGCCATACTTGGGACGTAAACTGGGGTCCTCGGTCCGAGACAATGTCTACGGGAATGCCGTGGAGCCGGACCACATGGGTCACCAGGAGAGCCGCGGTCTCTGAAGCTGAGGGGAGCTTGGATAGGGGCACAAAATGGGCGGCCTTAGAAAACCGGTCAATAATAGTTAGTATGGTGGTGTTACCATTGGACAGAGGGAGCCCGCACACGAAGTCCAGCCCGATGTGGCTCCAAGGGCGGCCAGGAACAGGCAGGGGGCGTAGCAGACCGGAGGAGGGTTGGTGCGACGCCTTGCTCTGGGCACAGACTGTGCAGGCCTGGATGTATTCCCGGGTGTCAGCTGACATGGTGGGCCACCAAAAACGCTTCTTAAGCAGAGCCAGGGTGCGGTTGACCCCTGGGTGACAGGCAAACCGGGATGCGTGGACCCACTGGATGACCTGGGAACGGACTAGATCAGGCACAAACAGTCGGTTAGGGGGGCCGTTACCTGGGTCCGGTTGGCTCCTCTGGGCGTCCCTGACCACGCCCTCGATCTCCCATGTGACCGCGCCCACCACACAGGAGGGAGGTAGGATTGTGTCAGGCTCTGCGGCACTCGGTTCCGGGGGAGCAAATTGGCGTGACAACGCATCAGGCTTGACATTGCGGGACCCCGGCCGGTAGGTGATGGTAAACCGGAAGCGCCCGAAGAACAGCGCCCACCGGGCCTGCCTGGGGTTTAGCCTCTTGGCGTTCTGGAGGTAAACCAGGTTTTTATGATCCGTCCACATGATAAACGGTTGTTCCGCCCCCTCCAACCAATGTCTCCATTCCTGCAGGGCCAGCTGGACAGCGAGCAGCTCCTTGTTCCCCACGTCGTAATTGCGTTCCGCCGGTTCAAGGCGGCGAGAGAAGAAGGCGCAGGGGTGGAGCTTGTCGTCGGAGGCCGACCGCTGTGACAGGACCGCCCCCACCCCCGTGTCCGATGCGTCGACCTCCACGACGAACTGACGTGAGGGGTCTGGTTGGGTAAGCACCGGGGCAGAGGTGAAGAGTGCTTTCAAAGCCCTGAACGCAGCGTCTGCCTTGGGTGTCCAGGAGAAGGGAGTGGTCCTAGAGGTCAGGGCCATCATGGGGGAAGCAACTCGGCTGTAGTCACGGATAAACCGTCGGTAAAAGTTTGCA
Source organism: Borostomias antarcticus (assembly GCF_949987555.1). NCBI lineage: Eukaryota > Metazoa > Chordata > Actinopteri > Stomiiformes > Stomiidae > Borostomias > Borostomias antarcticus. The sequence goes on from NC_140258.1 coordinate 1,508,290, forward strand.
AACCCAAGAAACCTCTGTAGCTCCTTCCTGGTTGAGGGGGTGGGCCACTCGACCACTGCCCTGATCTTCTCTGGGGTAGCCTTCACCTGACCCTCTCCGATGATGTACCCCAGAAACTGAACTGTGCGGACATGAAATTCACACTTTTCCGCCTTGACAAACAGCCGGTTCTCCAGGAGTCTTTGGAGAACCTGCCTGACGTGCTTGACATGCTCCTCCGGGGAACGAGAAAAAACAAGGATGTCATCCAGGTAGACAAAGACAGAACGGTTCAGTAGATCCCGGAGGACGTCATTGACTAGGGCCTGAAAAACAGCAGGGGCATTGATCAACCCAAAAGGCATCACCAGATACTCGAAATGTCCAAGGGGGGTGTTAAAAGCAGTCTTCCACTCGTCTCCTTCTGTAATCCGAACCAGATGGTAGGCGTTCCTGAGGTCCAGTTTGGAAAAGACGGTGGCGCCTTGGAGGGGCTCAAAGGCAGAAGCGAGGAGATGCAGGGGATACTTGTTTTTAACAGTTATGCTGTTCAGAGCCCGGTAATCAATGCAGGGTCGTAAGGAACCATCCTTCTTACCGACAAAGAAGAAACCGGCACCTACTGCAGAGGACGATGGCCTGATGATGCCAGAAGCAAGAGAGTCCCTGATGTAGGTTTCCATGGCCTCTCTCTCAGGACGTGACAGGTGGAACAGACGGCCTGAGGGCAGAGGGGCCCCGGGGAGGAGCTCTATGGAGCAGTCATAGGGGTGATGGGGCGGTAGGGAGAGAGCTCGTTGCTTACTGAAGGCCTCTCCAAGGTCGTGGTAGACGGGGGGCACCTGGGACAGGTCAGGAGGCTCAATAGGGGCAACAGCGCCCTCTGCTGGGGGACGGGCAGATGTGAGGCAGGTACTGAGGCAGAAGGTACTCCAGCTGACTACTCGGTTAGAGGACCAGTCGATATGGGGATTGTGTTGTTTTAACCACGCATGGCCAAGCACTATGGGACTCTGGGGTGACGTGATGACCAATAGGGACAAGGACTCGCGATGGTTTCCAGAGATGACCACGCTCAAGGGTTCAGTGACATGCGTAACGTTGGCTAGGAGTCTACCGCTAAGGTCGTGCACGGTAACAGGGGGCTCTCTGGGAAGGGTGGCAATACCCGCCTGGATTACTAGCTCTGCGTCGATGAAATTGTCGTCGGCACCTGAGTCAACAAGGGCGAGAACTGAGATGGGCCGTTGGTTCACAGTGATGGAGACGTCGAGGTGCATCCGCCCCTGGGCATCGACACAGGAGGAGCCATTGGAAAGAGAGCCCACGTGTGCTAGCTTGGCCATGGGGGGCGTGGGTGACAGGGCACAGCCCACCGGTGAACCCACTCTCACTGGTGGGCTTGGGTCTTTTGGCCGAGCGGGGCAGGAAGCACGGCCATGACCTGGTTGACCGCAGTAGAAACAGAGGCGCTCGCTCACACGGCGAGCGCGTTCAGCCTCGGAGAGTCGTGCGCCGCCCAACTGCATGGGCTCGTCCTCGGGGGCGGAGGCATGTGGCGTCATGGTGCGCTGAGGGGACGTGCGGCTTCTTTCCTGTCTACGCTCCCTCAGGCGGTGATCGATTTTGATAGCCAGGGAGATTAGGCTGTCAAGGGTAGTGGGCGTGTCCCTGACTAACTCGTCCTTCAGAGTCTCGGACAGGCCCGCACGGAAAGCGGTCTGTAAGGCGGTATCGTTCCACCCGCTATCCGCGGCTAGGATCCTGAACTCTATGGAGTACTCTGCCACGCTACGGTTAACTTGTTGGAAGTTCATTAAACGTGAGGCTGAGTCGTGACCAAGGGCGGGATGATCAAACACTTTTCTGAACTCTAAAGCTGAATTCAGCGTAAGACCGGAGACAAGCCTTAGCTTTCCAGGTGGCTTCAAACCAACTAAGGGGCGGACCGGTAAGTAGGCTAGACACAAAGGCTATCCTTTCGGCGTCCAGTGAATACATGCTAGGCTGGTGAACAAAGATGAAGTCACATTGCATTAGAAATGACCCACAACGAGCCAGATCACCGTCATACGGCTTGGGAATAGGGAGGTTAGGCTCACGTCGGGATGCAGTCACAGGGGCTGGGCTAGCTGCCAGGGCTCCGGGTGCAGGGCCCTCCCTCTGGGCTGCGGAGCCCGTGGACATGACCAATTGGCTAACCTGCTCGCTGAGGGTTTGCATGGTAGCGGCGATAGTGTGCAGGCTTTGCTCCGACGTGGTTACCTGGGCCGACAGGCCTTGCATATTGGCGTTGAGAGCCCGCATCGCTGTCTCGGCGTCCCGGAGTACAACGCTGTGTTGTCCCACGAGAATCCCTTGGAAGGTGACGGCCTGCCGGAGGCCTGTGTTGTCCGCTGGGTCCATGTTGGCCAGATCGTTCTGTTAGGGTTTGGATGGAGGACCCAAGAGCAGACACGATTGGGGTGAAAGCCCGTAGGCACGTTTATTGCGATCCGGGGAGATGCAGGCAGTAACGTGATCCGTAGACAGGCGTGGGTCAGGCGGGGACGTGGTAGTCGTACAGGCGATGGTCAGGCAGGAGCGTGGTAGTCGTACAGGCGATTGTCAGGCAGGAGCGGGGTTGTCGTACAGGCGTGGGTCAGGCAGGAGCAGGGTTGTCGTACAGGCGTGGGTCAGGCAGGAGCAGGGTTGTCGTACAGGCGTGGGTCAGGCAGGAGCGGGGTAATCGTACAGGCGTGGGTCAGGCAGGAACTGGGAAGACAGGGAGAACAGGGTAAGGCAAGGTTCAAAAGACAGACGAGGCAGGGAGCTAGAGACGTGTACCCACTAGGTTGGTTGGTCAACGATCTGGCACAGAGGGCTGTGTGGACCGGCTTCTTATCCTGCTGGCGATTGGCTGATCAGGACCAGGTGTGTTGATTGGCTGATCAGGACCAGGTGCGTTGAGGTGTGGAGGAGAGGCAATCAAGGTGACGCACGGCAGGTGTGGATCGGGGGCGTGTCTGGCTTGTGACCGCAGACGTGCCCGCAGTTCCCGCTGCAGGCTCTGGGAGGTGCTGGGGGAAACGGAGTCCGGTACTGGAGAGACAGGGACAGGCTGGGGACCAGCGTCAGAACCGGGGCTCGGGCCGGGGTCAGGGGGCTGAGGAGGTGGACGAGGCTGACGCGGCGGTGCCGTGACACCCTGGGCCAATTACATATGTAAACTATTCGGAAAATACCCCTGCAATGCTCTGTATTGCATCTAATCTATCAACAGACGAAATGTGAAAATAATTGTTTGTGTCGGTCTAAGATTGCATGAACGTGTTTTGTTGTTGTTGTTGTTTATAATTGCCAAAGGAAGGCCACATCGTGTTTCAACTGGGTCAAAGAAATATACAATTCGAAAATATACTCAAAACTGTAGTCTAAACAATTGTTTTTATTTTATTCTTTTGGACACGTTTCCATTTTCATATATAAGGGCATGCTCCCATAGCAATGTGAATTGAATTTAACAATTGCTATTAACAATGAATAATTAAGGATCTCAAAATCAAAACGCAATTTCTGAATTTCTGTGAACATATGGGCCGACCTGGAAAAAGAAGCTACTGGCCCTCTCAGTCTACTGGACCTCTCAGTCTACTGGACCTCTCAGTCTACTGGACCTCTCAGACTACTGGACCTCTCAGACTACTGGCCCTCTCAGTCTACTGGACCTCTCAGTCTACTGGACCTCTCAGACTACTGGCCCTCTCAGTCGGTAGACTACTGGCCCTCTCAGTCGGTACTACTAGCCCTCTCAGACTACTGGACCTCTCAGTCTACTGGACCTCTCAGTCTACTAGCCCTCTCAGTCGGTAGACTGACCTCTCAGTCTCTCAGTCGGTAGACTACTGGCCCTCTCAGTCGGTAGACTACTGGCCCTCTCAGTCAGTAGACTACTAGCCCTCTCAGTCGGTAGACTACTAGCCCTCTCAGTCGGTACTGGCCCTCTCAGTCGGTAGACTACTGGCCCTCTCAGTCGGTACTGGCCCTCTCAGTCGGTAGACTACTGGACCTCTCAGTCGGTAGACTACTAGCCCTCTCAGTCGGTAGACTACTGGACCTCTCAGTCGGTAGACTACTAGCCCTCTCAGTCGGTAGACTACTGGACCTCTCAGTCGGTAGACTACTGGCCCTCTCAGTCGGTAGACTACTGGCCCTCTCAGTCGGTACTGGCCCTCTCAGTCGGTAGACTACTAGCCCTCTCAGTCGGTAGACTACTAGCCCTCTCAGTCGGTAGACTACTAGCCCTCTCAGTCGGTAGACTACTGGACCTCTCAGTCGGTACTGGACCTCTCAGTCAGTAGACTAGACTACTGGTCCTCTCAGTCGGTAGACTACTAGTTAGTGCTCTGTTGCTCATCATCAAATAGGTCAAAGTGCAGAGCGTGTGTGTGTGTACTTGTAACCTCCTTGGTGAATCAAATCCAATCAAAGAATCGTATTTCACCGCTGCAATTGCACTTCCAGTTCATCTAGAAATTGTTTGAATCAGTTCTAGGCTTGCACGTCTGAGGCTTGTTTTGGAAGTATTCTTATATATACATATCTAAACTGAAATGATACAATGTTAAAATCGATTCATTGCAATGACAGTTTGTTGCGCGAAAAGTGACATTATGTTGGAAACTTCCCTAATTACAGACCCACGTGATCACTTTGACAGGAGGAGAGCGTTGCTGCGTGTCCTTCCGCTGCCAACACAAGAACCAGCCGACCACAAAACCAGTTACTCGAAAACTCACTTGGATATCAAGCGATTGTAAATGAATGATCATTCTATGAACGAAAAATGTATGTTAAATGGGGAGAAGTTGGTTTTAGTTCCTATGCAGGACTATATGTTCTCGGCGGAGGGATCTCTCTCCCGGCTCTAGCTTCTTCCTTCCTGTGGAAGCCATGATGGATCCAGCCCGACCCTCCATGATGGAATAGATCAGCTGAGAGAGACGAGAAACAAGATGACTCCCCGGGACGGGCCTGCCAAACGAAGCCCTGCATATAGGATCTGTGTATAACCAGTATACATTGAAGGTGGAGCTGTCAGTTTTTTAGTATTTTGGCGATCAACTAACGACTATGTTGATTCGCTAGGAGGGTTTTGGATCATAAGGTAGCTAGTTAGCTGGGTTAGCTCTAGCTAGTTAGCTCAGTTAGCTCTAGCTAGTTAGCTGGGTTAGCTCTAGCTAGCTGGTCTGGGGGATCTGGTTAGCTGGGTTAGCTCTAGCTAGCTGGTCTGAGGGATCTGGTTAGCTGGGTTAGCTCTAGCTAGCTGGTCTGAGGGGATCTGGTTAGCTCAGTTAGCTCTAGCTAGTTAGCTCAGTTAGCTCTAGCTAGTTAGCTGGGTTAGCTGGGTTAGCTCTAGCTAGCTGGTCTGAGGGGATCTGGTTAGCTGGGTTAGCTCTAGCTAGTTAGCTGGGTTAGCTGGGTTAGCTCTAGCTAGCTGGTCTGAGGGATCTGGTTAGCTGGGTTAGCTCTAGCTAGCTGGTCTGAGGGATCTGGTTAGCTGGGTTAGCTCTAGCTAGCTGGTCTGAGGGATCTGGTTAGCTGGGTTAGCTCTAGCTAGCTGGTCTGAGGGATCTGGTTAGCTCTAGCTAGCTGGTCTGAGGGATCTGGTTAGCTGGGTTAGCTCTAGCTAGCTGGTCTGAGGGATCTGGTTAGCTCTAGCTAGCTGGTCTGAGGGATCTGGTTAGCTCTAGCTAGCTGGTCTGAGGGATCTGGTTGTCTTCAGGAGAGTCTCTCTCTCTCCTCAGTCACGGCAGCTCTGAGCCCGGTGGGACCGGGGGGTGTCTGAGCCCGGTTGGACCGGGGGGTGTCTGAGCCCGGTGGGACCGGGGGGTGTCTGAGCCCGGTTGGACCGGGGGGTGTCTGAGCCCGGTTGGACCGGGGGGTGTCTGAGCCCGGTTGGACCGGGGGGTGTCTGAGCCCGGTTGGACCGGGGGGTGTCTGAGCCCGGTTGGACCGGGGGGTGTCTGAGCCCGGTGGGACCGGGGGGTGTCTGAGCCCGGTTGGACCGGGTCTGGGGAGGACAGGTGGATGCTTTCTCTCTGGAGGAGTTGAGAGACAGACTCCAGGACTGGGAGAGCCTGGCCTGCAGAGCAAGGCCTTCTTTATGATCCACAAGAACAAGCCATTTAATCCTTCCAACGACAACCAGGGCTAGCTGGGCTAACTGGGCTAGCTGGGCTAACTGAGCTAGCTGGGCTAACTGAGCTAGCTGGGCTAACTGAGCTAACTGGGCTAGCTGGGCTAACTGGGCTAGTCTAACTGAGCTAGCTGGGCTAACCAGGGCTAACTGAGCTAGCTGGGCTAACTGAGCTAGGCTAGCCTGTCAGGGAGGAAGGCTGTCAGGATCAGGAGAGAAGGGACGAAGCCATCATCAGAAAACAAGATCACTTCTCTTCATCTTTAAACCAGAGACTCCTGCGATGGCTGCGATGATCAAAGAGATGGTCAGCCGGAACAAGAGGAGGTACCAGGAGGACGGGTTCGACCTGGACCTGACGTGTATCCTTTATTCAGCCTGTAAACTAACTCATTATCCTTTATTCAGCCTGTAAACTAACTCATTATCCTTTATTCAGCCTGTAAACTAACTCATTATCCTTTATTCAGCCTGTAAACTAACTCATTATCCTTTATTCAGCTTGTAAACTAACTCATTATCCTTCATTCAGCTTGTAAACTAACTCATTATCCTTTATTCAGCCTGTAAACTAACTCATTATCCTTCATTCAGCTTGTAAACTAACTCATTATCCTTTATTCAGCCTGTAAACTAACTCATTGTCCTTCATTCAGCTTGTAAACTAACTCATTATCCTTCATTCAGCTTGTAAACTAACTCATTATCCTTTATTCAGCCTGTAAACTAACTCATTATCCTTCATTCAGCTTGTAAACTAACTCATTATCCTTTATTCAGCCTGTAAACTAACTCATTATCCTTTATTCAGCTTGTAAACTAACTCATTATCCTTCATTCAGCTTGTAAACTAACTCATTATCCTTTATTCAGCCTGTAAACTAACTCATTATCCTTCATTCAGCTTGTAAACTAACTCATTATCCTTTATTCAGCCTGTAAACTAACTCATTGTCCTTCATTCAGCTTGTAAACTAACTCATTATCCTTCATTCAGCTTGTAAACTAACTCATTATCCTTTATTCAGCCTGTAAACTAACTCATTATCCTTCATTCAGCTTGTAAACTAACTCATTATCCTTTATTCAGCTAAACTAACTCATTATCCTTGATTCAGCTTGTAAACTAACTCATTATCCTTTATTCAGCTTGTAAACTAACTCATTATCCTTGATTCAGCTTGTAAACTAACTCATTATCCTTCATTCAGCTTGTAAACTAACTCATTATCCTTGATTCAGCTTGTAAACTAACTCATTATCCTTCATTCAGCTTGTAAACTAACTCATTATCCTTCATTCAGCTTGTAAACTAACTCATTATCCTTTATTCAGCTAAACTAACTCATTATCCTTCATTCAGCTTGTAAACTAACTCATTATCCTTCATTCAGCTTGTAAACTAACTCATCATCCTTGATTCAGCTAAACTAACTCATTATCCTTGATTCAGCTCGGAAACTAACTCATTATCCTTGATTCAGCTAAACTAACTCATTATCCTTGAATCAGCGTGTAAACTAACTCATTATCCTTTATTCAGCGTGTAAACTAACTCATTATCCTTCATTCAGCTTGTAAACTAACTCATTATCCTTCATTCAGCTTGTATCTAACTCATTATCCTTTATTCAGCTAAACTAACTCATTATCCTTTATTCAGCTTGTAAACTAACTCATTATCCTTCATTCAGCTTGTAAACTAACTCATTATCCTTTATTCAGCTAAACTAACTCATTATCCTTTATTCAGCGTGTAAACTAACTCATTATCCTTTATTCAGCGTGTAAACTAACTCATTATCCTTCATTCAGCTAAACTAACTCATTATCCTTCATTCAGCGTGTAAACTAACTCATTATCCTTCATTCAGCTAAACTAACTCATTATCCTTGATTCAGCTTGGAAACTAACTCATCCTTGATTCAGCTTGGAAACTAACTCATTATCCTTCATTCAGCTTGTAAACTAACTCATTATCCTTCATTCAGCTAAACTAACTCATTATCCTTCATTCAGCTAAACTAACTCATTAACCTTGATTCAGCTTGGAAACTAACTCATTATCCTTCATTCAGCTTGTAAACTAACTCATTATCCTTGATTCAGCTAAAGTAACTCATTATCCTTTATTCAGCTAAACTAACTCATTATCCTTGATTCAGCCTGTAAACTAACTCATTATCCTTTATTCAGCTTGTAAACTAACTCATTATCCTTTACTCAGCTAAACTAACTCATTATCCTTCATTCAGCGTGTAAACTAACTCATTATCCTTCATTCAGCTAAACTAACTCATTATCCTTCATTCAGCGTGTAAACTAACTCATTATCCTTCATTCAGCGTGTAAACTAACTCATTATCCTTCATTCAGCGTGTAAACTAACTCATTATCCTTAATTCAGCGTGTAAACTAACTCATTATCCTTCATTCAGCGTGTAAACTAACTCATTATCCTTCATTCAGCTGTAAACTAACTCATTATCCTTCATTCAGCGTGTAAACTAACTCATTATCCTTCATTCAGCGTGTAAACTAACTCATTATCCTTCATTCAGCGTGTAAACTAACTCATTATCCTTCATTCAGCGTGTAAACTAACTCATTATCCTTCATTCAGCGTGTAAACTAACTCATTATCCTTCATTCAGCTTGTAAACTAACTCATTATCCTTTATTCAGCCTGTAAACTAACTCATTATCCTTCATTCAGCTTGTAAACTAACTCATTATCCTTCATTCAGCCTGTAAACTAACTCATTATCCTTTATTCAGCCTGTAAACTAACTCATTATCCTTCATTCAGCTAAACTAACTCATTATCCTTCATTCAGCCTGTAAACTAACTCATTATCCTTCATTCAGCCTGTAAACTAACTCATTATCCTTCATTCAGCGTGTAAACTAACTCATTATCCTTCATTCAGCGTGTAAACTAACTCATTATCCGTCATTCAGCTTGTAAACTAACTCATTATCCTTTATTCAGCCTGTAAACTAACTCATTATCCTTCATTCAGCTTGTAAACTAACTCATCATCCTTGATTCAGCCTGTAAACTAACTCATTATCCTTCATTCAGCCTGTAAACTAACTCATTATCCTTCATTCAGCTAAACTAACTCATTATCCTTCATTCAGCCTGTAAACTAACTCATTATCCTTCATTCAGCCTGTAAACTAACTCATTATCCTTCATTCAGCGTGTAAACTAACTCATTATCCTTCATTCAGCTTGTAAACTAACTCATTATCCTTTATTCAGCCTGTAAACTAACTCATTATCCTTTATTCAGCGTGTAAACTAACTCATTATCCTTTATTCAGCCTGTAAACTAACTCATTATCCTTCATTCAGCTAACTCACTCAATGCTGTTTGTTAGATAATCGTTTTATCTTGCATCGTGTATCAACTGCATTGTTTTCCTTGATTGCTGGATGTAGCTTAGCCTATTAGTTAGCTCATGTGAGCTATATTAAGCCAGGCTAATGTTAGCTATATTAAGCCAGGCTAATGTTAGCTATATTAAGCCAGGCTAATGTTAGCTATATTAAGCCAGGCTAATGTTAGCACTAGCTAGCGTGGGCTACCCAGCACAGGGAGCTATAGTTACTAGCACTGCTACTAGCATATTACTATTACTAGCTACTACTAGTATGTTGACTAGCTACTACTAGTATGTTGACTAGCTACTACTAGTATGTTGACTAGCTACTACTAGTATGTTGACTAGCTACTACTAGCATGTTGACTAGCTACTACTAGCATGTTGACTAGCTACTACTAGTATGTTGACTAGCTACTACTAGTATGTTGACTAGCTACTACTAGTATGTTGACTAGCTACTACTAGTATGTTGACTAGCCAGACAGCCGTGGATCTAAACGAGCTGCCAGAATCATATACTTATTACACCTGGTTGAAAGCTAGCTAACGTTAGCATTGGCAGATATAATAATCAGAACAGGACCTATGCAAACTTTGACTAGTCAAGTTGGATACAGCCTCCAATGATAATCAGGGAAGTGTATATTAGACATGTATACCTAGCTAAGTGGGCCAGATTTGGTGTCATGCTTCCCCACTTGGTCAAATCCTAGTTGTAGCTACATGGTTAGCCAGCTATGTGAAGTGATATGCCTGATGTGCGTTTGATGGTATTGCATGTGATTGTCACATCTTCTTTACATGGTCATTTGATTATGTCCACCATCGTTTATACACACCTGTGCTGCTGACTGCTGGACTAACTCACAAACCAACAAGCACACTGAGCTGAGCTGTCCGGAGCGGCTGTGGCTCAGTGGTAGAGAGGGTCGTCCAATGATCGTAGGTTCGAATCCCGCCTCCTCCAGTCTACATGTGGAAGTGTCCTTGGGCAAGAT
>NC_140258.1:1523838-1560344 GCF_949987555.1 Borostomias antarcticus
TCTCTCACAGGCAAGGCCTGTGAGTGTGTGTGTGGTGTGTGTGGTGTGTGTGGTGTGTTGTGTGTGTGTGGTGTGTGTGTGTGTGTGTGTGTGTGGTGTGTTGTGTGTGTGTGTGTGTGTGGTGTGTTGTAAAGGGACTTGTTTTCATAGCTCTTCGCCCTGTTGACCAGAGATTGATGTGATCGTCACCTTGTTCTTCAGTTCCAGGCTGTTTGACCCTTGACCCTTCTGACCAGATATATATCCCAATATTATTGCAATGGGATTTCCTGCAGAGAGACTTGAAGGAGTGTACAGAAACAATATAGATGATGTTGTACGGTAAGAACATCGCCCATCTGGGGGGAGGATAATGATTGACGATCAGGAGCTGGAAAATGGAGTTTGGACCAAGTTAACTATATGTGACTATCTCACCTTGAGAGAGTACAATGAGGAGGGATGGTTGCTGTGTTTGAAATACTGAAACATAATGTTTTCAACAGGTTTCTTGACTCAAAACATAAAAACCATTACAAAATCTACAACCTGTGAGTATCCCACCCGTCACGGTCATGTGCATCATTTAGTCATTCTTTCGGCGTCACCATTGAATTTCAAATGTGCCTTCCCATTGCAGCTGCGCAGAACGACACTACGACGCAGCCAAATTTAACTGCAGAGGTATGCCACATGCGCACACACACACACACACACACACACACACACACACACACTGGTCATCCAGACCACACCTGACCTGTCATCAGAGCCTGTCACATTTGGTGTTTTTGAGAGAAACATCGCTTAACTTTCTCTCTCTCTTTCCGTCTCTCGGCCTCCTGTCCCCCTCTCCCCCTCCCCCCCTCTCCCCCTCCCCCCCTCTCCCCCTCCCCTCTCCCCCTCCCCTCCTGTCCCCCTCTCCCCCTCCCCTCCCCCCCTCTCCCCCTCCCCTCCCCCCCTCTCCCCCTCCCCTCCTGTCCCCCTCTCCCCCTCCCCTCCCGTCCCCCTCTCCCCCTCCCCTCTCCCCCTCCCCTCCCGTCCCCCTCTCCCCCTCCCCTCTCCCCCTCCCCTCCTGTCCCCCTCTCCCCCTCCCCTCCTCTCCCCCTCCCCTCCTGTCCCCCTCTCCCCCTCCCCTCTCCCCCTCCCCTCCCGTCCCCCTCTCCCCCTCCTCTCCTCTCCCCCTCCCCTCCCGTCCCCCTCTCCCCCTCCCCCCCTCCCCTCCTGTCCCCCTCTCCCCCTCCCCTCCCGTCCCCCTCTCCCCCTCCCCTCCTCTCCCCCTCCCCTCCCGTCCCCCTCTCCCCCTCCCGTCCCCCTCTCCCCCTCCCGTCCCCCTCTCCCCCTCCCCTCCTGTCCCCCTCCCCTCTCCCCTCCTGTCCCCCTCTCCCCCTCCCCTCCTGTCCCCCTCCTGTCCCCCTCCCCCCCTCTCCCCCTCCCCTCCCGTCCCCCTCTCCCCCTCTCCCCCTCCCCTCCCGTCCCCCTCTCCCCCTCCCCTCCTCTCCCCCTCCCCTCCCGTCCCCCTCTCCCCCTCCCCCCCTCCCCTCCTGTCCCCCTCTCCCCCTCCCCTCCCGTCCCCCTCTCCCCCTCCCCTCCCTCTCCCCCTCCCCTCCCTCTCCCCCTCCCCTCCTGTCCCCCTCTCCCCCTCCCCTCCCTCTCCCCCTCTCCCCCTCCCCTCCCTCTCCCCTCCCGTCCCCCTCTCCCCCTCCCCTCCCTCTCCCCCTCTCCCCCTCCCCTCCCTCTCCCCTCCCGTCCCCCTCTCCCCCTCCCCTCCCTCTCCCCCTCCCCTCCCCCTCTCCCTCTCCCTCTCCCCCTCTCCCCCTCCCCTCCCCTCCTGTCCTCCTCTCCCCCTCCCCTCCCCTCTCCCCTCCCCCTCCCCTCCTGTCCCCCTCTCCCCCTCCCCTCCCGTCCCCCCCCCCCCCCCCCCCCCCCCCCCCCCCCCCCCAGTTGCACAGTACCCCTTTGAAGACCACAACCCCCCTCAGCTGGAGCTCATCAAGCCCTTCTGTGAAGACCTCGACCAATGGCTGAGCGAGGATGACAATCATGTGGCAGCCATCCACTGCAAGGCGGGAAAGGGCCGCACGGGCGTGATGATCTGCGCCTACCTCCTCCACCGAGGGAAGTTCCTGAAGGCGCAGGAAGCTCTGGACTTCTACGGGGAAGTCAGGACGAGGGACAAGAAGGTTAGTGACACGTTCATGGAAAATGAATTATGTTGCCGGATTTAACGACAAGGACGTGTCAGGTGGCTGTCTCTCTCTCTGCCTCTGTCTCTCATGGTCTCTCTCTCTGCCTCTGTCTCTCATGGTCTCTCTCTCTGCCTCTGTCTCTCATGGTCTCTCTCTCTGCCTCTGTCTCTCATGGTCTCTCTCTCTGCCTCTGTCTCTCATGGTCTCTCTCTCTGCCTCTGTCTCTCCTCTCTCTACCTCTCTGTCTCATATCTCTCTCTCCTCTCTCCTCCATCTCTCTCTTTCTCTCTCTCTGCCTCTGTCTCTCCTCTCTCTACCTCTCTGTCTCTCATATCTCTCTCTTCTCTCTCCTCCATCTCTCTCTCTCTCTCTGTGTCTCTCTTTCTGCGCCACACGTACAGTAGATGAGTTAGGATGTAATTTCCCAAGCTGAGCTGTGTCCTGAGCGTGTCCTGAGCGTGTCCTGAGCGTGTGTCCTGAGCGTGTGTCCTGAGCGTGTGTCCTGAGCGTGTGTCCTGAGCGTGTCCTGAGCGCGTGTCCTGAGCGTGTCCTGAGCGTGTGTCCTGAGCGTGTGTCCTGAGCGTGTGTCCTGAGCGTGTGTCCTGAGCGTGTGTCCTGAGCGTGTGTCCTGAGCGTGTGTCCTGAGCGTGTGTCCTGAGCGTGTGTCCTGAGCGTGTGTCCTGAGCGTGTGTCCTGAGCGTGTGTCCTGAGCGTGTGTCCTGAGCGTGTGTCCTGAGCGTGTGTCCTGAGCGTGTGTCCTGAGCGTGTGTCCTGAGCGTGTGTCCTGAGCGTGTGTCCTGAGCGTGTCCTGAGCGTGTGTCCTGAGCGTGTCCTGAGCGTGTGTCCTGAGCGTGTCCTGAGCGTGTGTCCTGAGCGTGTCCTGAGTGTGTGTCCTGAGTGTGTGTCCTGAGCGTGTGTCCTGAGCGTGTGTCCTGAGCGTGTGTCCTGAGCGTGTGTCCTGAGCGTGTGTCCTGAGCGTGTGTCCTGAGCGTGTCCTGAGCGTGTCCTGAGCGTGTGTCCTGAGCGTGTCCTGAGCGTGTGTCCTGAGCGTGTGTCCTGAGCGTGTCCTGATGCTGTTGCAGGGCGTGACCATCCCCAGTCAGCGGCGCTACGTGTCGTACTACAGCTTCCTCCTGAAGAACCAGCTGGACTACAAACCTGTGGCTCTCCTCTTCCACAAAATGGTGTTCGAGACGCTGCCCATGTTCAGCGGAGGCACCTGCAGTGAGTCTCTCTCTCTCTCTCTCTCTCTCTCTCTCTCTCTCACCGTTTTTCTCTCTCTCTGTCTCTCTGTTTTTCTCGGTCTCTCTGACTGTCTCTCGGTCTCTCTCTCAATTCAGTTTCATTTTCAATTCAAAGGGCTTTATTGGCATTGGAAACATACGTTTACATTACCAAAGCAAACAACAAAAAAGTCACAAAAATGTTAACATGTAAATACAAAATAGGTGAATTGAGTGAATAAGTGTAATATTTACAAATGCATTTAATGTATTTAAATGGAAACTTGTATGTAGTGTGTATCTACTATGATCAGTGTGGTGTGCATGGATACAAATGGTCATTTTTGCGGTGGTTGTGTTCCATTGGATGTCCTTCCTGTCACAACTGCTCACTAATCTTGCTGCTGTGTTTGCACATGAATGTATTTACCCCAGAAGATATGGGAGGTTTTTGTAATTTGTCATTTTTTCTAAATCTTTTTGGGTGTTTGTAGGAGGGAGTATGTATCTCTGAGGTCCAGGTACATTTGGCAGGTAGTTAAAGAGTGAAGCTCTGGTTCCACCCTTTTCTGTGTGCAGTGGGTGCAGTCTGTCTTCTCTAGGGAGCAGGTCTGTCTGTGGAGGCTCAGTCTGTCTTCTCTAGGGAGCAGGTCTGTCTGTGGAGGCTCAGTCTGTCTTCTCTAGGGAGCAGGTCTGTGGAGGCTCAGTCTGTCTTCTCTAGGGAGCAGGTCTGTCTGTGGAGGCTCAGTCTGTCTTCTCTAGGGAGCAGGTCTGTCTGTGGAGGCTCAGTCTGTCTTCTCTAGGGAGCAGGTCTGTCTGTGGAGGCTCAGTCTGTCTTCTCTAGGGAGCAGGTCTGTCTGTGGAGGCTCAGTCTGTCTTCTCTAGGGAGCAGGTCTGTCTGTGGAGGCTCAGTCTGTCTTCTCTAGGGAGCAGGTCTGTCTGTGGAGGCTCAGTCTGTCTTCTCTAGGGAGCAGGTCTGTCTGTGGAGGCTCAGTCTGTCTTCTCTAGGGAGCAGGTCTGTCTGTGGAGGCTCAGTCTGTCTTCTCTAGGAGCAGGTCTGTCTGTGGAGGCTCAGTCTGTCTTCTCTAGGAGCAGGTCTGTCTGGGGAGGCTCAGTCTGTCTTCTCTAGGGAGCAGGTCTGTCTGTGGAGGCTCAGTCTGTCTTCTCTAGGGAGCAGGTCTGTCTGTGGAGGCTCAGTCTGTCTTCTCTAGGGAGCAGGTCTGTCTGTGGAGGCTCAGTCTGTCTTCTCTAGGAGCAGGTCTGTCTGTGGAGGCTCAGTCTGTCTTCTCTAGGGAGCAGGTCTGTCTGTGGAGGCTCAGTCTGTCTTCTCTAGGAGCAGGTCTGTCTGTGGAGGCTCAGTCTGTCTTCTCTAGGGAGCAGGTCTGTCTGGGGAGGCTCAGTCTGTCTTCTCTAGGGAGCAGGTCTGTCTGTGGAGGCTCAGTCTGTCTTCTCTAGGGAGCAGGTCTGTCTGTGGAGGCTCAGTCTGTCTTCTCTAGGGAGCAGGTCTGTCTGTGGAGGCTCAGTCTGTCTTCTCTAGGGAGCAGGTCTGTCTGTGGAGGCTCAGTCTGTCTTCTCTAGGGAGCAGGTCTGTCTGTGGAGGCTCAGTCTGTCTTCTCTAGGGAGCAGGTCTGTCTGTGGAGGCTCAGTCTGTCTTCTCTAGGGAGCAGGTCTGTCTGTGGAGGCTCAGTCTGTCTTCTCTAGGGAGCAGGTCTGTCTGTGGAGGCTCAGTCTGTCTTCTCTAGGGAGCAGGTCTGTCTGTGGAGGCTCAGTCTGTCTTCTCTAGGGAGCAGGTCTGTCTGTGGAGGCTCAGTCTGTCTTCTCTAGGGAGCAGGTCTGTCTGTGGAGGCTCAGTCTGTCTTCTCTAGGGAGCAGGTCTGTCTGTGGAGGCTCAGTCTGTCTTCTCTAGGGAGCAGGTCTGTCTGTGGAGGCTCAGTCTGTCTTCTCTAGGGAGCAGGTCTGTCTGTGGAGGCTCAGTCTGTCTTCTCTAGGGAGCAGGTCTGTCTGTGGAGGCTCAGTCTGTCTTCTCTAGGGAGCAGGTCTGTCTGTGGAGGCTCAGTCTGTCTTCTCTAGGGAGCAGGTCTGTCTGTGGAGGCTCAGTCTGTCTTCTCTAGGGAGCAGGTCTGTCTGTGGAGGCTCAGTCTGTCTTCTCTAGGGAGCAGGTCTGTCTGTGGAGGCTCAGTCTGTCTTCTCTAGGGAGCAGGTCTGTCTGTGGAGGCTCAGTCTGTCTTCTCTAGGGAGCAGGTCTGTCTGTGGAGGCTCAGTCTGTCTTCTCTAGGAGCAGGTCTGTCTGTGGAGGCTCAGTCTGTCTTCTCTAGGGAGCAGGTCTGTCTGTGGAGGCTCAGTCTGTCTTCTCTAGGGAGCAGGTCTGTCTGTGGAGGCTCAGTCTGTGTTCTCTAGGGAGCAGGTCTGTCTGTGGGGGCTCAGTCTGTCTTCTCTAGGGAGCAGGTCTGTCTGTGGAGGCTCAGTCTGTCTTCTCTAGGGAGCAGGTCTGTCTGTGGAGGCTCAGTCTGTCTTCTCTAGGGAGCAGGTCTGTCTGTGGAGGCTCAGTCTGTCTTCTCTAGGGAGCAGGTCTGTCTGTGGAGGCTCAGTCTGTCTTCTCTAGGAGCAGGTCTGTCTGTGGAGGCTCAGTCTGTCTTCTCTAGGGAGCAGGTCTGTCTGGGGAGGCTCAGTCTGTCTTCTCTAGGGAGCAGGTCTGTCTGTGGAGGCTCAGTCTGTCTTCTCTAGGGAGCAGGTCTGTCTGTGGAGGCTCAGTCTGTCTTCTCTAGGGAGCAGGTCTGTCTGTGGAGGCTCAGTCTGTCTTCTCTAGGGAGCAGGTCTGTCTGTGGAGGCTCAGTCTGTCTTCTCTAGGGAGCAGGTCTGTCTGTGGAGGCTCAGTCTGTCTTCTCTAGGGAGCAGGTCTGTCTGTGGAGGCTCAGTCTGTCTTCTCTAGGGAGCAGGTCTGTCTGTGGAGGCTCAGTCTGTCTTCTCTAGGGAGCAGGTCTGTCTGTGGAGGCTCAGTCTGTCTTCTCTAGGGAGCAGGTCTGTCTGTGGAGGCTCAGTCTGTCTTCTCTAGGGAGCAGGTCTGTCTGTGGAGGCTCAGTCTGTCTTCTCTAGGGAGCAGGTCTGTCTGTGGAGGCTCAGTCTGTCTTCTCTAGGAGCAGGTCTGTCTGTGGAGGCTCAGTCTGTCTTCTCTAGGGAGCAGGTCTGTCTGTGGAGGCTCAGTCTGTCTTCTCTAGGGAGCAGGTCTGTCTGTGGAGGCTCAGTCTGTCTTCTCTAGGAGCAGGTCTGTCTGTGGAGGCTCAGTCTGTCTTCTCTAGGGAGCAGGTCTGTCTGTGGAGGCTCAGTCTGTCTTCTCTAGGGAGCAGGTCTGTCTGTGGAGGCTCAGTCTGTCTTCTCTAGGGAGCAGGTCTGTCTGTGGAGGCTCAGTCTGTCTTCTCTAGGAGCAGGTCTGTCTGTGGAGGCTCAGTCTGTCTTCTCTAGGGAGCAGGTCTGTCTGTGGAGGCTCAGTCTGTCTTCTCTAGGAGCAGGTCTGTCTGTGGAGGCTCAGTCTGTCTTCTCTAGGGAGCAGGTCTGTCTGTGGAGGCTCAGTCTGTCTTCTCTAGGGAGCAGGTCTGTCTGTGGAGGCTCAGTCTGTCTTCTCTAGGGAGCAGGTCTGTCTGTGGAGGCTCAGTCTGTCTTCTCTAGGGAGCAGGTCTGTCTGTGGAGGCTCAGTCTGTCTTCTCTAGGATCAGGTCTGTCTGTGGAGGCTCAGTCTGTCTTCTCTAGGGAGCAGGTCTGTCTGGGGAGGCTCAGTCTGTCTTCTCTAGGGAGCAGGTCTGTCTGTGGAGGCTCAGTCTGTCTTCTCTAGGGAGCAGGTCTGTCTGTGGAGGCTCAGTCTGTCTTCTCTAGGGAGCAGGTCTGTCTGTGGAGGCTCAGTCTGTCTTCTCTAGGAGCAGGTCTGTCTGTGGAGGCTCAGTCTGTCTTCTCTAGGGAGCAGGTCTGTCTGTGGAGGCTCAGTCTGTCTTCTCTAGGGAGCAGGTCTGTCTGTGGAGGCTCAGTCTGTCTTCTCTAGGGAGCAGGTCTGTCTGTGGAGGCTCAGTCTGTCTTCTCTAGGGAGCAGGTCGGCCTGTGGCGGCCTCTCTTGATGGCGAGGCTGTGCTCGCTGAGTCTGGACATAGTCAAGGACCTCCTGAGTTTTGGGTCCGTCACCCTGCTCAGGTTAGGGTGGTCCTATAAATTGAAAGTTGGAAAGTCTAAGCTCCAACCCCCGGAATTCATTGGAATAGTGGAGAAAACTCTCCTGGTGAATTCTTTTCTCAATCAGACAACATTGACCCCTCCCTCATCCACCTTGACGTTCCACCCTGAGGATCCCTGAGACACTTTTTATCTGGGAATTAATAGAGCGTATAAGGATTAAAATGAGAATGAAAATAAAAATGAATAAAAACGACAATCCTTGACACATTTTTGTGCAATTTATTCCCAAAATGTTAGCTTATAACACACAACAGTGTTTTATAAATGGTTACCTCATTAAACAGTTAAATGTATTAAACTATAACAAAAATATTAAGCAAAATGTCTTTCTATCTCAAATGCTACATAGTTTGTAGCGACTGTAGCCCAAGTGTAACTGCAGTATATTTTAACACAACATGGAAGCATCATTTTGGTTCCATGAACACAATCTGAGTCTCTTTAGAAGACTAACAGACTCACGATCCTCAAGACTCCTCAAGACTCCTAGACACGTCTGACTGAGCGCTCCTGCTCCTGCTGGGCGGCCCCACCAGCACCCACGCTCTTCTGTCTGGAGTCCCTGAACACACGCTGACCAGAGACAACTTGGAGGAGAAATTGCAGTGTCTCCTCATCCTGTGTTAGTCTCAGTTGTCCTCCTGTGGGACGCGCCTAGGAGTCTTGAGGATCCTTGAGGATCGTTGAGGATCTAGGAGTCTTGAGGATCGTTGAGGATCGTTGAGGATCGTTGAGGATCTAGGAGTCTTGAGGATCGTTGAGGATCGTTGAGGATCTAGGAGTCTTGAGGATCGTTGAGGATCGTTGAGGATCTAGGAGTCTTGAGGATCGTTGAGGATCGTTGAAGATCTAGGAGTCTTGAGGATCGTTGAGGATCGTTGAGGATCTAGGAGTCTTGAGGAGTCTTGAGGATCCTTGAGGATCGTTGAGGATCTAGGAGTCTTGAGGAGTCTTGAGGATCCTTGAGGATCGTTGAGGATCTAGGAGTCTTGAGGAGTCTTGAGGAGTCTTGAGGATCCTTGAGGATCGTTGAGGATCTAGGAGTCTTGAGGAGTCTTGAGGATCGTTGAGGATCGTTGAGGATCTAGGAGTCTTGAGGAGTCTTGAGGAGTCTTGAGGATCGTTGAGGATCTAGGAGTCTTGAGGAGTCTTGAGGAGTCTTGAGGATCTAGGAGTCTTGAGGAGTCTTGAGGAGTCTTGAGGATCGTTGAGGATCTAGGAGTCTTGAGGAGTCTTGAGGAGTCTTGAGGAGTCTTGAGGAGTCTTGAGGATCGTTGAGGATCTAGGAGTCTTGAGGAGTCTTGAGGAGTCTTGAGGATCGTTGAGGATCGTTGAGGATCGGGAGTCTTCTAAAGAGAGAGTGTTCATGGAACCAAAATGATGCTTCCATGTTGTGTTAAAATATACTGCAGCTACACTTGATTTACATGATTTACAAACTATGTAGTATGTAGTTGAGATGGAAAGACATTTTGCTTAATATTTTTGTTATAGTTTAATACATTTAACTGTTTAATGAGGTAACCATTTATAAAACACTATGTGTGTGTTATAAGCTAACATTTTGGAAATAAATGGCACAATAATTTGTCAAGGATTGTTTTTATTCATTTTTATTTTCATTCTCATTTTAATCCTTATAGGCTCAATTAATTCCCAGATAAAAAGTGTCTCAGGGATCCTCAGGGTGGAACGTCAAGGTGGATGAGGGAGGGGTCAATGTTGTCTGATTGAGAAAAGAATTCACCAGGAGAGTTTTCTCCACTATTCCAATGAATTCCGGGGGTTGGAGCTTAAATAAATGAATTTGAAAATGTACCCCTCACATAGGACCACCCTAGCAATGTACCCCTCACATAGGACCACCCTAGCAATGTACCCCTCACATAGGACCACCCTAGCAATGTACCCCTCACATAGGACCACCCTAGCAATGTACCCCTCACATAGGACCACCCTAGCAATGTACCCCTCACACAGGACCACCCTAGCAATGTACCCCTCACACAGGACCACCCTAGCAATGTACCCCTCACACAGGACCACCCTAGCAATGTACCCCTCACATAGGACCACCCTAGCAATGTACCCCTCACAGGACCACCCTAGCAATGTACCCCTCACATAGGACCACCCTAGCAATGTACCCCTCACACAGGACCACCCTAGCAATGTACCCCTCACAGGACCACCCTAGCTCAGGTATTCTGCCACTGTATTCTCTGTTTAGGGTCACATAGCATTCTTATTTCTCTGGTTTTTGGTAGATTATTTCCAATGTGTCGGGTGGTTTCCTGTTAGTTTTCTTATTTGGTTAGTTTTGTGGGGTTTCTGTTTGATGGCTCTGCTTGTGTTTGTGGACAGAGTCCTGGGACCAGCTGGCTGGGGGGCATCTCTCTGCAGGGCTGTCTCTCTCTCTCTCTCTCTCTCTCTCTCTGTCTCTGTCTCTGTCTCTGTCTCTCTCTGTCTCTCTCTGTCTGTCTTTAGTTCATCTGTAACTCCAAATAGGGTGTAGGCATGTTGCACTTTAAACACAAGGCCCAGAGGGTGTGTGTGTGTGTGTACCACCCACAAACGTTTAGCATGGTGAACTCCTCTCAAGACATTGAGGAGCTTACAGTCATTTAGCAGACGCTTTTATCAAAACGACTTAAATAAATTGCATTTAACGTAGGTAGTCATTGTACTATTACTTGTCATGTGTTCAGGATCTAGAACCATGTATAGTTTCTCGTTTGTGAATAGGGTTTCTCCTTGTTTGGTTACCTTATCATTAATTATGCATTATGACAATTGATTGAATGGTGGCAGAGCAGCAGGGTTTGTGAATGCTAACTGGAGCACTTTCCAAGATTCGATGGCAGAGGACAGCTTTTGATGGCCGTTGTTTTCTCCTTGTTGATTGGTCCTTTTGAAAATGAGCTTCTCATACTCTTACAGTCTCAAGAAAGAGAAGGCCTTCTGTTTGCTTCTTAAACACCTTGCTGAATTAGAGCAGCTGATTTCCTTTACTCTGCTGATCTATTCTGACCATCTCTGGGCTGCTGTGTTCTCCTTGAACCAGAGGCTTGATTCAGCACGCATGCGTACGCTCTTGTTGTTCTCCTAGAACCAGAAGCCTAATGCTGCATGCATGCGTACGCTCTTGTTGTTCTCCTAGAACCAGAAGCCTAATGCTGCATGCATGCGTACGCTCTTGTTGTTCTCCTAGAACCAGAAGCCTAATGCTGCACGCATGCGTACGCTCTTGTTGTTCTCCTAGAACCAGAAGCCTAATGCTGCACGCATGCGTACGCTCTTGTTTAGGCCTCGTTGGCCGAGCCAATTCTTCCTGAGCGAAGCCACCATTTGAATATTCTTCCATTGCTTTCATTTGCTGGAGTCCCAGATCACCTCTCCTCTCTGGGCGTGCCGCTCACTGTTCCCCAGAACGCTTCCTGTTCACAATGCTGCTCTCTTCCTCCTCCTCCTCCTCCTGCTGGCTGTGCGCTAACACCTCTAGCACCTGAACAGGGCCCTGTTCTGAACACCTCTAGCACTACCTGAACACCTCTCACACTACCTGAACACCTCTAGCACTACCTGAACACCTCTAGCACTACCTGAACACCTCTAACACTACCTGAACACTTCTAACACTACCTGAACACCTCTAGCACTACCTGAACACCTCTAACACTACCTGAACACCTCTAGCACTACCTGAACACCTCTCACACTACCTGAACACCTCTAACACTACCTGAACACCTCTAGCACTACCTGAACACCTCTAACACTACCTGAACACCTCTAACACTACCTGAACACCTCTCACACTACCTGAACACCTCTCACACTACCTGAACACCTCTCGCACTACCTGAACACCTCTCACACTACCTGAACACCTCTCACACTACCTGAACACCTCTAGCACTACCTGAACACCTCTAGCACTACCTGAACACCTCTCACACTACCTGAACACCTCTCACACTACCTGAACACCTCTAGCACTACCTGAACACCTCTCACACTACCTGAACACCTCTCACTCTACCTGAACACCTCTCACACTACCTGAACACCTCTCACACTACCTGAACACCTCTCACACTACCTGAACACCTCTCACACTACCTGAACACCTCTCACACTACCTGAACACCTCTCACACTACCTGAACACCTCTAGCACTACCTGAACACCTCTAACACTACCTGAACACCTCTAGCACTACCTGAACACCTCTAACACTACCTGAACACCTCTAACACTACCTGAACACCTCTCACACTACCTGAACACCTCTAGCACTACCTGAACACCTCTCACACTACCTGAACACCTCTCACACTACCTGAACACCTCTAGCACTACCTGAACACCTCTCACACTACCTGAACACCTCTAGCACTACCTGAACACCTCTCACACTACCTGAACACCTCTCACTCTACCTGAACACCTCTAGCACTACCTGAACACCTCTAGCACTACCTGAACACCTCTAGCACTACCTGAACACCTCTAACACTACCTGAACACTTCTAACACTACCTGAACACCTCTAGCACTACCTGAACACCTCTAGCACTACCTGAACACCTCTCGCACTACCTGAACACCTCTCACACTACCTGAACACCTCTAGCACTACCTGAACACCTCTAGCACTACCTGAACACCTCTAACACTACCTGAACACCTCTAACACTACCTGAACACCTCTAGCACTACCTGAACACCTCTAACACTACCTGAACACCTCTAACACTACCTGAACACCTCTCACACTACCTGAACACCTCTCACACTACCTGAACACCTCTCACACTACCTGAACACCTCTCACACTACCTGAACACCTCTCACACTACCTGAACACCTCTCACACTACCTGAACACCTCTCACACTACCTGAACACCTCTCACACTACCTGAACACCTCTCACACTACCTGAACACCTCTAACACTACCTGAACACCTCTAACACTACCTGAACACCTCTCGCACTACCTGAACACCTCTAACACTACCTGAACACCTCTAGCACTACCTGAACACCTCTAGCACTACCTGAACACCTCTCGCACTACCTGAACACCTCTCGCACTACCTGAACACCTCTAACACTACCTGAACACCTCTCACACTACCTGAACACCTCTCACACTACCTGAACACCTCTCACACTACCTGAACACCTCTAGCACTACCTGAACAGGGCCTGTTCTGAGGTGGACGGTCGGATGTGCCACCTCGTTACCCCCGTTCACCCCGTAGCCATGGCGTTGTAGCTGATGTTTATTTGAACATTAAAAAATATTATCTTGGCATTCTTGGGATCAGACATGAATGAATAAGATGGGTCTCTAATCTTTAATCTAAGGTTCCTATATATTCCCCCTCTCTGAAATGTGAATGAGGTCAGCCAGGACCAGGATCCACATCGACTAGATCAAGTCAAGATAGTTATTTCCGTTTTAAAGCCATGCATGTTGTTTTTAGCTGTGTGTGGGTGTGTATGTGCATGATGGATACCCTCACATCCATGCGTGAGGATGGGACTGCAGCGATGTGTAAAGCCTGCCTGACGTGTGTGTGTGTGCGTGCGTGTGTGTGCGTGTACGTGTGTGTGCGTGATGTTTCTTAATCTCCTTCTCTCTCTCTAAAAGGGGACAGTACCGTTAAAAACAGAAGCGAGCCGACCCCTCAGGGCTTCAAGAAAGGGAATTGGCATTGGGGTAAATGAGACTTTCATCCTTCTCTTCACGTTTGCTTTATTTGGCCCTAGAGATCAGCACCAGGACTAGCACACGGAACTCTATTCTAGTACAAGGCTAAGGACCTTAGGCCTGGACTAGCGCTAAGCTAGCTCTGCTAGACCCACCCCGCTGGTCTTGTGGCTCAGTTGGCTGAATAATAGTATGGCGCTCGCTACACCAAGGTCACCGGCCTGAAAGGCTGCCAAACGCCATATATAGGCCTAAATATAAAGACGCTTTTCAAACCTGCACTGATCAAACCAACTCTTACTCACCAGAATAGGGTCTCTTGTCTTGGTTCTGGTCTTCCCTGGGTGTCATTTGCGGTCCATTACTCTCCCTCTGTCCTCTTTTTTTAAAGTTTCATCAAATGTTTGGACTCTTGACTGGTTTAGGAGCTTTGTCCTGTGAAACTGCTTCCATGTGTACGTGGCTCAAACTAACACTGGTATCCTCCTTTCCTCACTCTCCTCTACCTGGTTGGTCTCTGTGTCTCTCCGTCTGTCTCTCTCTCTCACCCCCGTCTCTCACTCCTTCATCGCTCTTTTGCATCGCTCTACCCCTCTCTCTCCCCCCCTCTCTCTCTCTCTCCCCCTTTCTCTCTCTCTCCCCCTCTCTCTCTCCCCCTCTCTCTCTCTCCCCCCCTCTCTCTCTCTCCCCCTCTCTCTCTCTCTCCTCCTCTCTCTCTCTCTCCCTCTCTCTCTTTTTCTCCCCCCCCTCTCTCTCTCTCTCCCCCTCTCTCTCTCTCTCCCCCTCTCTCTCTCTCCCTCTCCCTCTCTCTCTCTCTCTCTCCCCCCCCCTCTCTCTGGTTGGCACTCTGCAGACCCCCAGTTTGTGGTGTATCAGCTCAAAGTGAAGATCCACACATCCAACCCGGTGCACACGCGGCGGGAGGACAAGCACATGGTGTTCGAGTTCCCCCAGCCGCTGCCCGTGTGCGGGGACATCAAGGTGGAGTTCTTCCACAAGCAGAACAAAATGATGAAGAAGGTTGGTGGGTTTCTTGGTCTTTTTCGGCAGACGGACGCACGCTCAATCGCTGATCGGTTAGTTTTCCTCTGGCCTAGCGCTTGTGGCGCGGGTTGTGTTGTTAGCTGTGACCATCTCCCAACCATGTAGGTAGAGTTTACATTTCCCCCCAGTAAAGTCAAACACAAAGGCCTATTTTCTAGAAATGCACCGATCCACTTTTTTTTTGTTCCATTCCGATGTCTGCTGATACTTATCTGAGACCGATACTAGAGGTCTTTTTTCTTGAATAATTATTTATCATTAATTTAATTAATTATTATCATTAACATACACTTTATACACTTTGCACACACAATCTTTTGGGGGATTTTCAAGGTTGAGGAGCAAAAACATAATCATTTTACTCCAGATATGGCTACTTGTTTATTGGATGTATGGCTAACAATGAAAGAAGCCTTGAATCCTACTATATATTCATTTTCGCGTATCAGCGCCAACGTTCATCAAACAAAAATAGCTAATTAGTAAAATCTAAGCTTGGAGTGAGACCCTGTCTGCTCTGCTGTCACTCAATCAGCACCTGCAGCAGCGTGGCTCTCAGCCTCAGTAGCTCAATCAGCACCTGCAACAGCGTGGCTCTCAGCCTCAGTAGCTCAATCAGCACCTGCAACAGCGTGGCTCTCAGCCTCAGTAGAGCAGCGGGGTCATAGTTCACTATGACATGACAAGAATAAGGAGAGGGAGAAATGGCTCTAGTTTATGGATTGCCTCATTAATAATGTTACCAGGTTATTTATTACCTGTAGCATTGTGTTTAAATCCAAAATATTGCCAAATAGGTTTTTTGGTTTTGGAAATCCTCCAACACTGTCTAATGTAACCAACTCAAGCAGCACTTGCAATTCGAGACTTTCACTCGTTAACATTCTTTGCAAACTATTTTTAACTTTTTTGTTTGTCTTTTGCACTAAACATTTGCAAACATAAGCGAACTGTCTGGTAAAAAGGTAAGCTAGTTGGGTGAACTAGACGCTGGACTGAGGGAAATGTGAATTGTAATTTACTGATTTAATTAAAAATCAATTTCCTCCAAATCAGGGTTTCACAATTAATGGCACCCTTAAAGATAATTGTAAATAAAATCTACCAAAATTAAACCAGGTATTAAATTCCACTTAAATTAATCTGTGTTAAAGCAATACATAGCGTTTTCTCCGGTTTGCTCGGAGCTGCGGCCCCACAGGCTCTGCGAGTAAGTGCACTGTCGTAACGTTATCAGATTGTCTTTTTCTTTTTCTGGCTTCCTCCGTGATGTTTCGCTTCGGTTTTCTCACTTCCGCCATGATATCATTGAGCTAAAAAACGCATGATATCCATAGACGCTGGAATAGTTAGCTACTACTGTGTTGTTTAAGCACAACGTTGCGCATGCACACCTCGACTGAATGCTGCGCCCGGCGGCGCGAGTTTTAAAAGGTAATAAATGTCAATGTATTATCTTTCTGAGTAGACTGGACGATTCAGCTTACTTTTAGTAAATCTAATTAGAGAATTAGCACCAGACATGTTTGTAAAGGTACAAATATCACAATGTATTGCTTTAAGGGGAGACACCCCAGGTGAATAGGAAAAAAAAAAGCCTTAATAGGTATCACCATCAAACTCCCCCAGTTTGTTAGGTACATTAAGGAGCATCTTTTTTGTATTACAAGTTTTCTGAAATTTTATGGATGAATATGCAAATTAGGCATTATATGCGCTAAATATGCGCTAATTTGCATAATTTCGGGACATCAATTTTTTAAATTGGTTCAAGCCAGATTCAAAATTCTTGTTTCATTTTGTTCACATATCCCTATTCAAAACTTTGGCCAGGGGGATTTTTGATATCTCTTTTCTTCACTTCAGA
The DNA here is from genome assembly GCF_949987555.1 of Borostomias antarcticus. Classification (NCBI taxonomy): domain Eukaryota; kingdom Metazoa; phylum Chordata; class Actinopteri; order Stomiiformes; family Stomiidae; genus Borostomias; species Borostomias antarcticus. Next base: position 1,540,080 of record NC_140258.1, read on the forward strand.
AATCAGAAAATACTGTCAACAGTCATAAAAAGACCAATTTTCGCCATGTTTTAGGGATAAACTGTTATATAAATCAGGCTATGAATTAAATTTAAAAAAATCCCCCTTGGCCAAACCCTTCAGAATATGGATTGGAACAAAACTGGAAAGTTAGGTGTATGTAGGTGCTACTCAAGTGGTGGTTTTGATGTCCCTAAGATGAGAAATAACTCATTTTGAGAAAACGGGCTTTGAAAATTTGTATTGTAAAAGAACATACATTTGCATTGTAAACCAATATTTACAAACACAATATCCAATCACATCATTAGTAACAACATTACACAACATCTGAAAACACATAGAAACTGAAAACTGAATAACACAGCATGTTGTGGATTCAAAATAGTCCAGGAGTAGACATTTTGTATAGAGAAGTAAGACCTGTTTAGTTGGAAGCCCACTCACCACGTCAAGGTACAGCCCACGAGTGGGATGTTAGTAAGACAAGACTAGAGACGAGACAATGTTAGTAGGGAAGAGAACATTCCCTTTTAGAAAGCTTGTATTATTTTGTTAAACAGATCATGGACAAAGATAGACACATTTGACGAGGACATGCATGAGAAAACAGATTATCTAACTTTTTGTGTTTTTTTAAGCGTTTTACATGGAGAAAACATGAATGAATGAACATGAAGAGTAAGCTGATTCATAAATACACAGGACAAGATGTGGTAAACAATGCAGGGTAAACACCAATAGAAGCTAAATATAGATTGCCAAACAAACAAGTGATAACCATCGTCAAAAGCAACACCATAGGAGACATCAGGCTACGCCGTCATAGGTCTACAGAGTCACTCCTCAGATGGCACCACACTAGCTATCAACAAAACTGTTCTAGGCAGCTAGTTTGTAGAACCCACTCAGCTGGAGTTCACAAAACTGTTCTAAGCAGCTTTTGTAGAACCCACTCAGCTGCAGTTCACAAAAATGTCCTAAAACCACAATATGTTCCTGGTGCGCATGGGGTTGTCATCAGTGAAGCAGACTACCCCATATTGCCGCTTTCATGTTGTCCACTGAACGCTGGTTATTGAGAATTATTGTAATAATTCTCAATAACTAATAATTTTGTAACATTTTGCATTTATTGGCAGTCAGCTTACCTACCTCTGGGTCCACATCTGCATATGCTTGCCTAATCTGCTCTCTGCTTCTGTGCAAGGACTCCAGACCTCTCTCTATTTCAGCAACTGAAATTAAAACAGTTTATTTGGTCAGTTTATGGATGCATGTAGAAATGCCACAGGTAGAGAGAGGGAGACTACTGTGCATATGTATAGGCTTCTGATATTGGCTAGAGAGAGAGAGAGAGGGAACACGTTTCAATAGCCTACCTGTCACCCTCTTGTCATGTTTCTGATACGTTTTCAGATGAAGCCCTGGGATCCAACACTTTACTAATCTTTTGGAGAGCTGCATACCCCAACCCTAACTCGTGCACTAAGAGGACCATCCTCACATTGACATCAAATGCAACATCATTCCTAGTTGTATCATGAAGCCGAGTCGATGTGGACACTTTTGCGATAGCCATTTCTCACAAAGACTGCACTCTAAGAGCAAAGTACTACAGAACCCACTATTCTGAGGATCTATGTTAATTTTAAGACCAGTCCCTGCACAATTAGGACAAATCAACCCAGTTATCAGCTCATTCAAATGCGCCGCATCTCCTTGCTGCTCACTGGACATGCTAGCACCGGCTAATGACAACTTGCGCGAATAGGCACTTTATATCTCATAAATGTAAACATTTCCATTTAGTTTCTCATGTTTTCTGTTCAACCTTGCGGGCAAACACTGTTGTCGTTGTTGCTTATTACGTTTAGAACGCTTTACAGACGGCATTGTTTGGATTAGATATAAGGAAGTGGAAACGTGTCACATGACGCGCTGAACCAATCACGTTCTCAGAAATCAACAACAGCCAATGAGATTTCATGGTTAGCATCAAACCCGCCTTTGTATTTCCACGATTGGTTGCTGATACAAATTAAACTATCAGGTTTGGTTGCGATAACATTGTGCACGAGAGCCAGATCTTTCAAACGATACCCGGATGACCGGATCCAGACGAAAGAAACGCTGCGAGACGTTCCGAAAAAAGGCTAACTTTTGGTGATTTTAGGAAGAATCTACAGACGCAAACAGACTAAATGAAGTAAAATAAACATCTAAATGCGTATTTTTGATGTTTTATTTCCACTAGTATGAAAGAAGACATGTTATGGAAGCAAACTAGCACAAAATCTCAAATTTGACCAGGGCGTTGAAAAACTATGTTTTCACCTACCGTGTCTCCCCTTAAGGAACTATATTGAGCCATTAGATCACTTACTGTTTCACTATGGTATAGAAATTAGTTTACACGCAAGCATTATCACCATGAAGAAAAAAGAGCTGACAGTTCAAAAGAGACGTTCATAGACCTTCATAAATCTGGTTATGGCTACAAGAAGATCCACAAACAATTCAGTATACCACTGAGCACTGCCAGGGCAATTAGTAAAAAATGTAAAAGATATGGAACCGTTGAAAACTTCATGGGTAGAGGACGCACCTGGATACTGAGGAGGAGGATGGTTGAGAGAAGCCAGGTTTCAAAAAGTACCAGACACCACCTCCAGAACCACAAGCTCTTTAGAAGGTTTGCCAAAAGATGGCCTTTTCTAACCGCAAGACAGCAGGAAGAGCTTGGAGTTGCCAAACATTAAATAATGACTGGAAGAATGTGCTCTGGACAAATGAGATGATGCATTGTGGTCAGAGCATCAGCATGTTTGGCATCGAAACAGTGAGGCATACAAACAAACAGTGAGCGGCACCTTATACTGTACCCACGGTGAAATATGGTGGTGGGCCAGTGAGGTTTGGGGCTGTTTTAATTCCAGAGGCCCAGAGGCATTGGTTAAGATTGATGACGTAATAAATTCCACCAAGTACCAGGCAGTTTGGGCTGGCAATCTGGTTGCCTCCGCTAGAAGGCTGGGACATGGCTGTAGATTGACTTTCCAACAAGACTATTACCCAAAGCATACTTCAAGATCCACACAGCAATGGTTCCCTGACAACAAAACCAAATTGTGCAATAGCCATCTCATTCGCCTACGGAAGAGCATTAGGGCCAACAACTGAGTTTATTATTTTTTTAAGCTTCTGAGTTTAAAGTCAGAATTTCTGAGATTTAAGTCAGAATTTCTGAGATTTAAGTCAGAATTTCTGAGGAAAAAAAGTCAGAAATAACTTATGAGAAAAAAAGTCAGAATTTCTGACTTTAAACTCAGAAGCTTAAAAAAAAAAAAATCTGCTGTTGGCCCTAATGCTCTTCCATAGTCGCCAGACCTCACTCCAATCAAAAACCTGTGAGCTGAGTTGAAAAGGGCAGTTGATAAGCACAAACCCAAGAATGTGAAGGATCTTGAAAGGATCTGCCTAGAGCAGGGGTGGCCAACCCGCGGCTCGCGAGCCGCATGCGGCTCTTTGCCCGTCAATGTGCGGCTCCTCCATTCATTGATTAAAAAAAAGTTGGCTTGTGGCTCTTCCATCCTTTCATTAAAAAAATAAATTCATTCATTCCTTAAGAACGTTTCTCTCTCTCTCTCTCTCTCTCTCTCTCTCTCTCTCTCTCTCTAGTTTCGCTGTGCATTTCTTACTGCCCATTTTAGTTTATTGCAGATTTGTCATAAAATCATATGATTCGTTTCGCTAGGTCGTGAGGAAGTCGCGTGAGAACTGAGAACCACTTCAAACCAATCATATAGGTAGCAAATCACCTTGGTAACAAAATAATTGTAAACAAAATAATTAGCTTTGCGTGGGGCATTCTCTTTTACGACAAAGGCTAACGTAGCCTAGGCTACTGTACACCAAATAAAAAAATACCAAAGAATGGCTGGAAAGAAATGCGCAGCGAAAAGAAAATATGAAGACGAACACATGACAATTTTTACCTGAGTGGGAGAGTCATTTTTTCTTCATAGGACGTAATGGTAAACCATTCTGTCTGATATGCCAGACATCATTGGGACATTTCAAAGCCTCAAATCTCCAGCCCAGTCCAGCCCAACCCAGTCCAGTCCAGCCCAGCCCAGCCCAGCCCAGCTCAGCCCAGCCTAACCCAGCCTAGCCTAGCCCAGCCCAGCCTAGCCCAGCCCAGCCTAACCCAGCCCAGCCTAACCCAGCCCAGCCCAGTCCAGCCTAACCCAGCCTAACCCAGCCCAGGCCAGCCTAACCCAGCCCAGCCCAGTCCAGCCTAACCCAGCCTAACCCAGCCCAGGCCAGCCTAACCCAGCCCAGCCCAGTCCAGCCCAGGCCAGTCCAGTCCAGTCCAGCCTAACCCAGCCTAACCCAGCCCAGCCTAACCCAGCCCAGCCCAGTCCAGCCCAGGCCAGTCCAGTCCAGCCTAACCCAGCCCAGCGTTACCCAACCCAGTCCAAAATATATTATGTCAGAAAATATCTTGTTGTATGTATTAATTTAAAATAAATTAACTTTAAATGTATATTTAATGGACAATAACGTTTTTCTTCTTATTTTAGACTGGGGTGCCTTGGGATTTTAAGTACTTATGAAGGGTGCAGTGACTGAAAAAAAAGGTTGAGAAACGCTGGTATATATGTTGTGGCTCTGGGTGGTACCACAGTCATTTTTGTGGCTCTTAGTCTCTGACTGGTTGGCCACCCCTGGCCTAGAGGAATGGTCAAATCCCTCCAGATGTCTTCCTTAACCTTGTCAAACATTAGGAAAAGACTCCATGCTGTTATTCTTGCCAGAGGTGGTTGCATGAAGTACTAAATAAGGGCTGCCAATAATTATGAAACCTTGATTTTGTTTAAATTAATTTGGTATTAAATAAATGATTTTCGCTTGGTTCCATTGAAACATTAATAAAGTACTGTTTGGTATATTCAGTCTCTCTATAATGTATATTGTTTGTGCATTGCCAGTCAGAAGGGCCATTAGTTTTGGAGCCAGTATATGCAGTTACTCAACTGTTAGTCATTCAACCCCCATTGCAAAGGGTTTCAAACCCTAGTTGTTTGCAATAAACAAATTAAACAAGAATAATTTAAATGGCTCAACACAACTAATATTACAAATAGTTTTTCCAAATTCAACACAGTGCCACTTTTGACAGACAGACACACTCTTTCTTTAATTATACCCCTAGGGGGAAATTTGGCATCACTACTGATTGATGTTCACTACTGCAATTTCACAATGATTCAACCCCTTTGTGACATCTTAAGGACTTAGTAGAGCACCCTTTTGCTGACATGCTGCAAACATGATCTATAGCCAGAATCCAGCTTCTGGCAGCGTTCCAGAGGAATCTTTGCCCGTTTCTCATGGCCAATGGCCTCCAGCTCACTAATATTGTTGGGTTTGCATGCTGAGATTTTCTGTGGGGTTCAAGTCAGGTGACTGTGACGGACACTGTAGAATCGTCCAGGATTCTATTGCTTTGACCAACTGAAGATGAGCTGGAGCAATACTGGACTCTGAACCGCTTATCCCACTGAACCAAGACCCACTTATTTGGTGTCGTGAGGAGGTCCAATGCTTCCCCTTGCAAATCGTTACATTGACATTAATTTACAGTAGCTGACAATTTTATCCAAAGCAACTTACAATAATTGCATTTAACTTAGGAAAAGTCTAAGTGTGCTACTACTTGCCAGAACTCACAAGTGCATCTCATTTCAAAAACAAGTGACTAAGAGCATAATCTAGTGCTAAGGGCAAAGTGCAAGAATAGCAAACTAAAAATACAATAGGTGCTTAAGAGGGAGGATCCTGGTAGTACTTCTTGAAGAGGTGAGTTTTGAGCCTGCGGTGAAAGATGGGCAACGACTCTGCTGTCCTGATGTCAGTGGGAAGTTCATTCCACCACTGCTAGGCGGTGCCTGGCTGGTCGATGATCACCTTCCCTGACGCTATGCCTGAGTTGGCTACAATCGATTTTGTCAGGTGCAATCAATCTATTGTCTTGACTGGACTAAATATATTGCACCTGGCTGGGTGATGATCATCACATAACCCTAACAATACACCTGAATACTGTGTTGTGAGTAGCACTGTAGTCACACCCACCTGTCTGTCTATTTAAGTGGGTGCGCGCCTGCCTGTGTGTGCGAGAGAGAGCAGTTCCTTACTACAGCGTGATTGAGTTGTGCAGCTATGATCATTCAGACTAAATATAGACCTGTCTATTATTCATACGTTGTCTATTTGTTTGCATGTTTTCTTGGATATTAAAGGACAATGCTCGTTTTTGACAACCTGGACCTTATTTACGACATATTATAAGACGTTTGACTCACCGAGATCACTTTGGTGTAGTTCGGAGGCATGTAGAAGAAATTTAAAATCCAGTGCGAGCCAGTATATCCATGTAATGGCGGTGGTGGGGGCACCGAGAATGCAGTTTCTAAAAATCTATTTTCTGCCGCGAAACGGTTGTTTTCATCAATCTGTCTTTATGAATCGCTAGTTGTGCTTACATAGAGCGTAATATGATCTTTAGAAACGTCTTTAGAAACGAAATAGCTTCCCCACTTGCTCCACACTTGCTCAAGCACGCATGCGCACAGCGTGCAATCGTTGCTCCAGCACGCTGTGCGCATGCGTGCTGGAGCAAGTGAGGAAGCTATTTCGTGTCTAAAGATGTTTCTAAAGATCATATTACAGAGGCATGTGAAAAACCACAACAGGCCTACGCTCTATGTAAGCACAACTAGCGATTCATAAAGACAGATTGATGAAAACAACCGTTTCGCGGCAGAAAATATTATTCTCTCTCTCTCTTAATATATTATTTTCTAATCTATAGAATAGAAAATAATTTGACAATTAAATTAGGCCTACTGGTAATAATACTTGCATTTAAAAAATCATATACAGACTTGAAACGTAAGCTTGTTACCATAGCTACCATGATAATCGCTCATCTTGGGAAACTGCATTTTCACAAACTAGCTAGCACTAACGATAGGCCCTACTAACGTTAGAGACTCCTATAATAGGCCTAGCTGGACAATAACTTCCAATAATAATTTTGGCTTTTGCTAGTTAAAGTTATGATAAAAGCACAACTATAGCTAACGTCTGAACTGCTTGCTAACGTCACCTTATGATAATGTAGCAAACTATACATCTAATCTATCCGTTGTCATCTCTCTAGGGGAATTATTTAGAATGAGAGGTTATGGATTGGATACGGAGAGTGAACTCAAAACGTGACCCACCCTCTGGCAGAAATAGCCTTTACTATTCCTTGACTAAGAGATGGGGGAAAAGATTGATGCTCCCCCACCAAATAACCTAATGACAGTTAATAACGGCTATCATTTTTAAAATGGACAAATCCGTCCCTCGTTTCTAATGATCAGTTTGCGTTCCAGTCGCACATCACTGCGTGTGTTGCAAGTGTTGGCTGCTGAGTAAATGACGGTCTGTCGATGGATGGGGTTCTTGGACACGCCCAAACTGATTGTGCTGATTGGATCAACTCTGCTTGATCATGTAGCCTGTATGCTGTTTATGTAGCCTACTGTAAAAGTTTATCCAGGAACGAGAGGGGAGTCATTGGATAAGTCATAAAATAAAACTTGCATATTTTAAACATGTCGAAACCCACTTTTACAATAGGCTACTCATTCTTCAATAAATTACATTTGTGGTGAGTTTCAACAAAAAATGACCTAGCCAGAAGCCACTGAGGGGCGAACGGGAGGCTATGCCTAAACTTGTTTGGACGAATGATGTTCTGTCTTACATAATCCAATGTCCATGCGTTACATATCTTTGGATGCAGCGATGCGTTTATTTAGTTCAGCATCCATTCATAGTTCAGCAGCACACACCTTACTGTATGCATAGATAAGCTGCGTTGTCCATATTCAATTCCAATGTGTCCATTCATCGAAGCGCGCTATGCCATTGGCACGGTAACAAAAAAGTGTGCTTTGTGCTTCCCAAAACGCACATCTGGGAACACAGATGTAGTAAGCCTAGTCTATCCGTCACCAAGATCCCAAAAGCCCAGTCACCATGCTTGCACTTAAAGCAAGCCAAACACAATGTGGCATCCTTAAAGGAAAATGCTCGTTTTTGACAACCTGGACCTTATTTACGACATATTATAAGAAGTTTGACTCACCGAGATCACTTTTGTGTTGTTCGGAGGCCTGTAGAAGAAATTTAAAATCCAGCGCGAGCCAGTATATCCATGTAATGGCGTCGGACGGGGCAACGGGAATGCAGTTTCTCAAAATCCATTTTCGGCCGCTAAACGGTTGTTTTCATCAATCAGATTGGATGAATCGACAGTTGAGATTCCTCAACGCGAGCCATTGTTGTTTTGTTTTCAAATACCGGGTCTTTAGCCTCTGTAATATGATCTTTACACGCCTCTCCCCCACTTGCTCCAGCACGCATGCGCACAGGCCAGCGCGCAGACTGGCTATTCTCCCTCACATTCTCTGCGCTACGATCGGATTGTTGCTGACGAATGACGACGACAATATTCTCGGCACCAACAACGATCGTAGCGCAGAGAATGTGAGCCGGAGAATAGCCAGTCTGCGCGCTGGCCTGTGCGCATGCGTGCTGGAGCAAGTGGGGGAGAGGCGTGTAAAGATCATATTACAGAGGCTAAAGACCCGGTATTTGAAAACAAAACAACAATGGCTCGCGTTGAGGAATCTCAACTGTCGATTCATCCAATCTGATTGATGAAAACAACCGTTTAGCGGCCGAAAATGGATTTTGAGAAACTGCATTCCCGTTGCCCCGTCCGACGCCATTACATGGATATACTGGCTCGCGCTGGATTTTAAATTTCTTCTACAGGCCTCCGAACAACACAAAAGTGATCTCGGTGAGTCAAACTTCTTATAATATGTCGTAAATAAGGTCCAGGTTGTCAAAAACGAGCATTTTCCTTTAAGCTATCAGGAGACTGTGCATGTAAAGTGCCCCAGATGAGGAGACATCAAGACTGTTACAGCGGTTGTATAGGACTGGAGCCAAATACCACTCCAGTAATTTATTTAAATGGTTATATTACATCATAGTAAATTAATTAAAATATTTCTCCATGTCTGAATATTTTGCATAAATTATTTGGTATGGTGGGGGCGGCAATAAATGTTGCAATACACTCATTCTCAGTAAACAACATGTATTTCAAATGTGTAATAATGATTCAAAGGTGAGTTTTGAGACTGAGTGGGTTTCAGCCATGGACACCATGGTGGGCTAGCCTGCAGCGGACTGATCTCCCCCACCATGGTGGGCTAGCCTGCAGAGGACTGATCTCCCCCCACCATGGTGGGCTAGCCTGCAGAGGACTGATCTCCCCCCACCATGGTGGGCTAGCCTGCAGAGGACTGATCTCCCCCCACCATGGTGGGCTAGCCTGCAGCAGACTGATCTCCCCCCACCATGGTGGGCTAGCCTGCAGCAGACTGATCTCCCCCACCATGGTGGGCTAGCCTGCAGCGGACTGATCTCCCCCCACCATGGTGGGCTAGCCTGCAGCAGACTGATCTCCCCCACCATGGTGGGCTAGCCTGCAGCAGACTGATCTCCCCCACCATGGTGGGCTAGCCTGCAGCAGACTGATCTCCCCCACCATGGTGGGCTAGCCTGCAACAGACTGATCTCCCCCACCATGGTGGGCTAGCCTGCAACAGACTGATCTCCCCCACCATGGTGGGCTAGCCTGCAGCAGACTGATCTCCCCCCACCATGGTGGGCTAGCCTGCAGCGGACTGATCTCCCCCCACCATGGTGGGCTAGCCTGCAGCAGACTGATCTCCCCCACCATGGTGGGCTAGCCTGCAGCAGACTGATCTCCCCCCACCATGGTGGGCTAGCCTGCAGCAGACTGATCTCCCCCCCCCCACCATGGTGGGCTAGCCTGCAGCAGACTGATCTCCCCCACCATGGTGGGCTAGCCTGCAGCAGACTGATCTCCCCCATCATGGTGGGCTAGCCTGCAGCAGACTGATCTCCCCCACCATGGTGGGCTAGCCTGCAGCAGACTGATCTCCCCCACCATGGTGGGCTAGCCTGCAGCAGACTGATCTCCCCCACCATGGTGGGCTAGCCTGCAGCGGACTGATCTCCCCCACCATGGTGCCCGGAGTGGCTCTCAGGCACACTGTATTGCATTGAACTTCAAAAAGAATATATTTTAGCAACAAGGCATAGCTCTATTTGCATCAATGAAGAAAATACATCACTCCAAACAACGCCTGAATGAATGGCTCGCACCTGTGTTTGTAGCGCGTAGGACAGGCTACCTGCCAAGCCTTTGACACAGCTACCGATATGAATGGTTTTATAGAAAACCAAAATTATACTTGTTTGTGATCTGTTTTAAATAAATCAATGAATCAATCATCATTCAACTTACTCAACAAAAAGGCTAGTTAAGAAAAAAATAAAATAAGGAAATATCCAATTTAGGGCCCAACGTTAGCTGCCTGCAAACCGAACGACGGCATAGGGTTCACCAGGCATAGGGTTCACCAGGCATAGGGTTCACCAGGCATAGGGTTCACCAGGCATAGGGTTCACCAGGCATAGCGTTCACCAGGCATAGGGTTCACCAGGCATAGGGTTCACCAGGCATAGGGTTCACCAGGCATAGGGTTCACCAGGCATAGGGTTCACCAGGCATAGGGTTCACCAGGCATAGGGTTCACCAGGCATAGGGTTCACCAGGCATAGGGTTCACCAGGCATAGGGTTCACCAGGCATAGGGTTCACCAGGGGAGGTCAGGTAATGTAGATAATTTCACTAACATGTCTTGAGTCTTGACATAACACAATTGATTTAGTAAGTTAAACAATGATAATAATGTAGCTAGTTAAATTACATCACATCAATCAAAACAGGACTACAGATTGAAGCTGGTAACGGCAGCTAACAGCGGGGCTACGTTACTTTGCTTAGTAATGTTAGCTTATCTGGCATGGAGATATAAAATAAAATATTTTAAAAAACGCCTTCCAATTTGTTTGACAACTTCAAATATACTTGGTGGTATGTAATTATATATTACAAGGATAATATAAAAGGGGCCTTTGTGAGAGTGTAATCAGTCTTGTAGTGGGTTTGCTTACCAGTCAGATGGTGGAATGACGTAAAAGCCGGGTGTATTCAGATTTCTTTTAGCAGGCGTTAATAGGGCAGATTCCTTTAGGGGCATGGTTATCCCGAGAGAGTCATGAATTTGGGGCGTGGTTTTTATATTTATAATAACTAATAATTTATATGAGTCATAAATTGGGGATTTTCTAAACCGGGTGAAAACGGGATGAGAAATTTAACATTGCTATATCTCCAAAACCAAAGAACGGACATATTTAATACTTAAATGTTGTTTGTTCAATGCCCTCTAGTGCAAAGAGCGCATAAAAACCCAGAAAAAGGGAAAATCACGATATTACTCCTTTAAACAAAACAAATCCCATCTAGGTCTTTGCTGTGTTGGGGAGAGAAGTGAGTAGCCCTGCAGATTAGCTGCCACTTAGTGGTTGACAATCTGTTTCAGACAAGTCATATAGTCGGTGGCAAAATCACTGTCTAGTCATCAGTGAAAATAGTTGCTGCACACATCCCTACTACTAAGTACTAAAGATGCTTGTCATGAAGGGGTTGAGTAATTTTGAGACTGCAGTAGTCATTAAAAGTGGCATTTTGTGTTGAATTTGGAGAAACCACTTGTAATATCATTTGTGTTGAGCTATTTAAATTGTTCTTGTTTGATTTGTTTATTTCAATAAACCTGATTTTCAATGGGGGTTGAATGATTTTGATTGCAAATGTGGTTGAGTGCAGCGTGCAAGCGCAGCGTTCCCTAGGCCTGTAGGATCAGGCCTGGCATATTACTTGGTTCACCACAAATCTTCTTAAATGTAATTTTTCCAGTAATCCAAACTCCATATCCAATTTCTATCTTGATTTTTGATCATTGACTCACAACGAACAAACCAATTCTTTCTTCAGTGATTACAGATCTGATTTCAGAATATTATTCCCAATTAAAGTGTACAACATATTTGAGGGGTTCTTTTGCAAAAACACATCTTCGTTTGTATGCCTAAACACATCTTTGTTTGTATGCCTAAACACATCTTCGTTTGTATGGCTAAACACATCTTTGTTTGTATGGCTAAACACATCTTCGTTTGTATGCCTATTAGCTATGGTAAATCATGTTTGCCCATATGTGCGGTGAGGTTTAAAATGGTAGCCTATTCATCTCTTGATGATGTTACAGAATGACTCAGCATGCAGGACTGCATGGACAGACAGCTGGTTCAGGACTGCTGACATAAACCCATTCAATACGTCTAGTCATATTCAAGTCTTGTCATAATATGGGAGCTATAACGTGAGGGAATGATGGACTTAAAACAAACTTATTATAAGGACTATATATTGGAACATTTGGACTGAATTAGATTATTGAATAGAGTGTATATATATATATATATATATAAAGGGCAGGAGTGCTCGGACGTTGGGACAGGTATGATGAAGTTGCTAATTGGTGGAGAACACAAAGCTGGGCAGCCTCCCCACATGTATAGAGGCATCTCAAAGGCTTTTTAACTTTTTTGCCAGTTACTTTTATTTAAACCAGAGAATATTATTTGAATATTATTATTAAAGTGTCTACTTTTTTGGGGGAACCTGTAAACATTGAATACAGTTTAAGTTCATCCTACATGTTATCCACTTGCTGTTTTTTGCGTGACTGTTCTTATTTCCAAATTGATATTAACTATAGTATCCACTAAGATACTATATAGCTCAAAATCACCTGTTTGATTGTTATAATGAGAAGTGAAGTGAAGTTTTATAGTGTAGACCAATTCCTAGAGTTTTTTTTATCACAAAAGCCTCCGGAGCAACTAGAACACGGCTCTGGATTTCTTGTGCCAAAATGTACCTCCGGCCGTATCCAAGGCCTCTGGGTTCCAGGTTAGTCTTGGCCCGGTAGTGTAATTGCTAGGTGCAAATGTAGGTCTTTTTCGGCAAAAACGCAGTAGTATGATCCAGGCCTTATACTCACCTGGTGAACTAGTGTCTCATAATGATGTCCGTTACCAGACAGGCCAGACCTGGACCTCATTCTTCTCTCCTCTCTGTCCAGGACAAGATGTTCCATTTTTGGGTGAACACCTTCTTCATCCCCGGACCAGAGGAGAGTGCGGAAAAGGCGGAGAACGCAGAGAACCAGGAGAACGGGTGTGTGATGAAGGACCCAGACGGCCGTGCGAGCCAGCCTCTGCCCCTCTCTCCTCTCCCTCCTCCCCCTGCGCCCGCCCCGGAGCAGGCCCCGCCCCCCAGCGCTGAGCGCCGGGACAGCGACAGGGACTACCTCATCCTGGCCCTCACCAAGAACGACCTGGACAAGGCCAACAAAGACAAAGCCAACCGCTACTTCTCCCCCAACTTCAAGGTGAGGGTGAGCGAGGGAGAGGGGAGGTGGGCGGGGCGGGTAGAGGGTGGGGTGGGGATGTGTGGAGAACGTCAAGGTGTTAATGGTCAAGGTGTTAATGGTCAAGGTGTTAATGGTCAAGGTGTTAATGGTCAAGGTGTTAATGGTCAAGGTGTTAATGGTCAAGGTGTTAATGGTCAAGGTGTTAATGGTCAAGGTGTTAATGGTCAAGGTGTTAATGGTCGTATCGTTACCTGATGTTCTCCCTCTCAGAATGTTTCTTCAAACTAGAATCACAATCAGAATTCATTTATTATCATGCAGTTTTTCAACGTACTTGGAATTTGATTTGGGCCATGGAGACTAATAAACTAATAGCTGGTTTGTCTCTCTCTCTCTGTCTGTCTCTCTCTCTCTGTCTCTCTCTGTCTCTCTCTCTCTCTGTCTCTCTCTCTGTCTCTCTCTCTCTCTGTCTGTCTCTCTCTCTCTGTCTCTCTCTGTCTGTCTCTCTCTCTCTGTCTCTCTCTGTCTCTCTCTCTCTCTGTCTCTCTCTCTGTCTCTCTCTCTGTCTCTCTCTCTGTCTCTCTCTCTCTCTGTCTGTCTCTCTCTCTCTGTCTCTCTCTGTCTCTCTCTCTCTGTCTCTCTCTCTGTCTCTCTCTCTCTCTGTCTGTCTCTCTCTCTCTGTCTCTCTCTGTCTCTCTCTCTCTCTGTCTCTCTCTCTGTCTCTCTCTCTCTCTGTCTGTCTCTCTCTCTCTGTCTCTCTCTGTCTGTCTCTCTCTCTCTGTCTCTCTCTGTCTCTCTCTCTCTCTGTCTCTCTCTCTGTCTCTCTCTCTCTCTGTCTGTCTCTCTCTCTCTGTCTCTCTCTGTCTCTCTCTCTCTCTGTCTCTCTCTCTGTCTCTCTCTCTGTCTCTCTCTCTGTCTCTCTCTCTGTCTCTCTCTCTCTGTCTCTCTCTGTCTCTCTCTCTCTCTGTCTCTCTCTCTGTCTCTCTCTCTGTCTCTCTCTCTGTCTCTCTCTCTCTGTCTCTCTCTCTGTCTCTCTCTGTCTCTCTCTCTCTCTGTCTCTCTCTCTGTCTCTCTCTGTCTCTCTCTCTGTCTCTCTCTCTGTCTCTCTCTCTCTCTCTCTCTCTGTCTCTCTCTCTCTGTCTCTCTCTTTGTCTCTCTCTCTCTCTCTCTCTCTCTCTGTCTCTCTCTGTCTCTGTCTCTCTCTCTCTGTCTCTCTCTCTCTCTCTGTCTCTCTCTCTCTCTCTCTCTCTGTCTCTCTCTCTCTCTCTCTCTGTCTGTCTCTCTGTCTCTCTCTGTCTCTCTCTCTCTGTCTCTCTCTCTCTGTCTCTCTCTCTGTCTCTGTCTCTCTCTGTCTCACTGCTTCAGGTAAAGCTGTATTTCACGAAAACCGCAGAGGAGTCGAATTCCGAGGCGAGCACTTCGACATCCGTCACTCCAGACGTTAGCGACAACGAGCCGGACCATTATCGATACTCCGACACCACTGACTCTGATCCGGAGAACGAACCTTTTGACGAGGAGCAGCACACACAGATCACAAAAGTGTGAACTCTTTTTAAAATCTACACCAGAGAGAAAAAAAAAGGAGAAAACTTGAATATGAACTCAAAAGAAGAACCTGCCCCCCTTCTCCGTGGGCAGTAGAACCTGCCCCCCCCTTCCCCGTGGGCAGTAGAACCTGTCCCCCCCTTCCCCGTGGGCAGTAGAACCTGCCCCCCCCTTCCCCGTGGGCAGTAGAACCTGCCCCCCCCCTTCCCCGTGGGCAGTAGAACCTGCCCCCCCCCTTCCCCGTGGGCAGTAGAACCTGCCCCCCCCTTCCCCGTGGGCAGTAGAACCTGCCCCCCCCCTTCCCCGTGGGCAGTAGAACCTGTCCCCCCCCTTCCCCGTGGGCAGTAGAACCTGTCCCCCCCTTCCCCGTGGGCAGTAGAACCTGCCCCCCCCTTCCCCGTGGGCAGTAGAACCTGCCCCCCCCCTTCCCCGTGGGCAGTAGAACCTGTCCCCCCCCTTCCCCGTGGGCAGTAGAACCTGCCCCCCCCTTCCCCGTGGGCAGTAGAACCTGTCCCCCCCTTCCCCGTGGGCAGTAGAACCTGTCCCCCCCCTTCCCCGTGGGCAGTAGAACCTGCCCCCCCCCTTCCCCGTGGGCAGTAGAACCTGCCCCCCCCCTTCCCCGTGGGCAGTAGAACCTGTCCCCCCCCTTCCCCGTGGGCAGTAGAACCTGTCCCCCCCTTCCCCGTGGGCAGAAGAACCTGCCCCCCCCTTCCCCGTGGGCAGTAGAACCTGCCCCCCCTTCCCCGTGGGCAGAAGAACCTGCCCCCCCCTCCCCGTGGGCAGAAGAACCTGCCCCCCCCTTCCCGGTGGGCAGTAGAACCTGTCCCCCCCTTCCCCGTGGGCAGTAGAACCTGCCCCCCCCTTCCCCGTGGGCAGTAGAGTATCATCATGTCAAATGCCAATTTTAGGAAGAAAGAAAAAAAAAAAAAAAGAAGAATATCCTGACCAATCTCTAGTTTCTATGACTCTTTCCTTTGGCGCGGCCGTGTACCATGTGATCAGTAGACACTGTGCCCCATGGGAAACATGTACCATGTGATCAGTAGACACTGTTGCCCCATGGGAAAAGGTGCTGTAGCTGTTCGTGTTCATATACAGTATATATATATACATACATATATGTATATGTATATACATATATACATGCATATATAGATCAACTTTTTGTGTCAAAGACAATGGAAAAGAGTAACAATCAGGAGACGTGGGAGAAGTTAGCTAGAATGATATAGGACTATGCTGCTCCTTCTCCTGTCCATACCAAGGCCAGTGCTGCAGTCACTTTGTTTCTCTCCTCCTCCTCCTCCTCCTCCTGCTCCCTCCTCCCTCCTCCTCCTCCTCCTCCTCCTCCTCCTTTACTGTGAATGCTTGGTTCTCGTGCTCTTTGCCGGTGGTCCGTCAGGCCGTGCTGGGCTGTGCAGAGGGAGCTGCATGCAGGCGGTGGGGGGGGGGGAGGGGGGAGGGGTATGAAGGGGCTGTGATGTCTAAGCATTGCCATTCCTTTTCCCACTGTGTATACGTTAAATTATGCAGAACAAGGCATCCCATGTAATTGTCAATGTTTTTTTTTTTATCCTAAGATAATAAAAATATAATACACGAAACAGCAGGGAGACAAGTGTTTGCAATAATGTCAACACTACATTTAGAGGACATTGGCGGTGTGCATGTAGAAGTGGCTTCCATCTCCAATAAATGTATGCAATGTTGTGTTTTCTTATAAAAACAAGCTTTTCAGATCTCAGCGTGGGGTTCCCAATGCATTGGATGACTCAGGCCTTCCCGATGCGTTCTATCACATCACATGGTTTATATCATCTATACTGGAACATATCTGACTGACTGCTGATGTGTGTGTGGTCACAGAGACCATTTGGAACACTACTCCAGTTGTAGGGGTTCTGTAGGTGGAACACTACTCCAGTTGTAGGGGTTCTGTAGGTGGAACACTACTCCAGTTGTAGGGGTTCTGTAGGTGGAACACTACTCCAGTTGTAGGGGTTCTGTAGGTGGAACACTACTCCAGTTGTAGGGGTTCTGTAGGTGGAACACTACTCCAGTTGTAGGGGTTCTGTAGGTGGAACACTACTCCAGTTGTAGGGGTTCTGTAGGTGGAACACTACTCCAGTTGTAGGGGTTCTGTAGGTGGACGTTCTCAATTCATCCGTTACCCTGCACCTTATTTTTACAACTGCTGTAGCCCTGTGAGTTGGATTTGGTTCTCCAGGTATTCTTTTCAGTAGGTCATGTCTGAGGGTGTTTGATTTGGTTTTATTTAAGTTTGAGGAGGTTTGGTTGCCACATGACTTTTGGTCCAAGCGTGGTGGTTTTATTTTGTGTGCCATTAGTACATTCCTAGTGTGTGGAAGCCAAGCCTTGCGTATGTTTGAGTGACAGAACGGAAGAAAGAATTTGTTTTGGAGGATGAGAAAAATGTTGTAAAGCAGGTTGACATTGCAAGTGCTGTGACTATGTTAACAGCAACTTCCTGCTGAAAGGTCAGAGTTTCAAATACTGGGTGGGACCTGTGGTGGCTTGGAATGAAGTGCTGGAACCTTCTGTAGAACGCAGCAGATGGAACAGTGACAGATCTGGCAGCCTAGAGTCTGAACCTGGGCTTTCTAAAGGCCATTGAAGACAAGTTGTTGGTTGTCAGGTACAGTAGTGAGATCAAACCTTGATAATAACTGACCCTCCACAGACCACCTTAGTTCTAGAGTTCAGTTCACATGGGGGTTGAATAGAAATGTCCCAGTTAGGTTTCTGGTCTGATTCTGATGTCAGTCACCAACCGATTTCTTATAAAAACTATAATTATGGAGGTGCAGAAGCCCATTTGCAGTTAAGGTTCTCCATCCAAGCGAAGCAGAGGAAGGAAAGTGCCTGAGCTTATTGAGACAGGGCCCTGTAGGGAGTAGCCGAGGGTTTGAGCGGGCTGCTTCACACCAACGCCTGTTCCTTTTCAAAGGAAAGAGTAAGAGGATTAGCCACCATGTCACTGTGATGGGAAGCAGGCAGAGGCAGGCCCAGGCTGAAGCAAGGCCTCCAGTCCTCTCACAGGATCAAATACAAATATGGAGAAGAATACCCCCCAAAAAGTGTTTCTACCCTGGAGGCAGTCAGGCGTCTAATCCCCCCCTCCTCTCAAGACTCGTGGGGGGGGGTCTCCTTGTGTTGATAGAGACATCAAAGACATGCAGCACCACAGCGAGGCAGACGGGCAGCAGTCGCTAGGGCCTTGCTGTAATTGGCTGGGCTGAGAGAGAGGGAGAGAGAGCGTCCCTGGAACGCTAGGTTAATAATGGATGAGCAGAGCAGAGCTGTGCTGGATTGTGAGACGGGAGAGATGCCTCAGCCCTCTGCAGGCAGAGTGAACGAGCACCCCGGGAGAGAGCTCAATCTGGAAACCCACATGTTTTTAATTAGGCCTACATGGTGGTGATTTATCTAGATGAACGGACCCATCCACACACTGCTACATGTGGCCAAGCTCACCAGAGAAACATACAGTAGCTTACAATAAGCTTTCCTCATCTCTTGCTATCCTTGTTGTGAGATAAGCTATCCATAGACTAGCACGGACGCACTGCAGAGAAAAAATATGCTTAAAACAAAAATACAGATTTAAACACAGAATTATGACTAAATGGGGGGTCAATTTGGTCTGCAAAGGAGGGATAAACCCAAGCTGACAACCCCTCTCTGCTCCATCTGCTGGTAGTGGTTACAGAGCGTGGCTCGGTTCACCAGGCAGCCCCCCCCCCACCCCCCCACCCCACCCCTTCATCCCTGGATGAACACCCCCCCCCACCCCACCCCTTCATCCCTGGATGAACACCCCCCCCCACCCCACCCCTTCATCCCTGGATGAACACCCCCCCCCACCCCACCCCTTCATCCCTGGATGAACACCCCACCTTCCATCCCTGGATGAACACCCCCCCCCCCCACCCCACCTTCCATCCCTGGATGAACACCCCCCCCCCCACCCCACCTTCCATCCCTGGATGAACACCCCCCCCCCCACCCCACCTTCCATCCCTGGATGAACACCCCCCCCCCCACCCCACCTTCCATCCCTGGATGAACACCCCCCCCCCCACCCCACCTTCCATCCCTGGATGAACACCCCCCCCCACCCCACCCCTTCATCCCTGGATGAACACCCCACCTTCCATCCCTGGATGAACAGCTGTGTTGCATTTGGATTAGACCATGAATAAAACAGGAAGTAGAAATTAAACAAAAGCTTAAAAACACATACACACACGACACACACACAGGCACCATAACTTACCAAAGACTCAATGGCAAGACTTTGACAGCCTGTGGAAAAACACACACAAACACATTTTACATGATCATACTGTAAATAGACACATCAATACATACACTTCATTCATACTGTAAATAGACACATCAATACATACACTTCATTCATACTGTAAATAGACACATCAATACATACACTTCATTCAGCCGACTCGACAGTCACTTACTGTAATACTGTGCTACTAATTATGCTCTGTCATCCACTTACACACACACACACAATGGTTAGTACACGTACAAAGTGTTTCTCTGTCCTAGTAGTGTAGTAGCTGATGGAGGACACAGAGTAACACATCTCTAATCTCAGAGGTGAATGAGCTCAGTCAGAATAATACTTCTTCAATGTTGCTTCTGTTCAAAATCACCATCATATTCTTGACTGTTAGTTCGAGAGCCTCAATAATAAAATGCTTACTAAACCTATTTAAAGCTTTAATTTTATTGTTACTATGACTATAACTGTAACTGTTCCTATTCTTCCCCTGGAAGTGCAGTAAATGGAACAACTGAACAATTATTATTTTAAGCTCCCAAGAACACTTACAGAAGTGAAATTGAAGGAAATGATCAGTTCCCAGTTTTCATTTTAATGATAATGATAAGGGTAATATAGTACATTACTTGTTGCCAGCAATGTCCTTACTCCCAGAAATCAAACAGGACGTATAGGCTACAGCAAAAGATGAAGTAGAAAAGATGTTTAAATTCAAAAAGAGTAGAATGCTTACAGGACATGCTATATGTACTGCAGGTAAAGTACAGTATATGTGCTGAAAGGTCAAATCAAGGTTAATAAGCTGTATACTATCAATGAATATCCAGTACATGTTTTCCATGGTGAGTATAATTTTACTGTAAAAGCCTTTGAGTC
>NC_140258.1:1560544-1565544 GCF_949987555.1 Borostomias antarcticus
TCTCTCTGTCTCTCTCTCTGTCTCTCTCTCTGTCTCTCTCTCTCTGTCTCTCTCTGTCTCTCTCTGTCTCTCTCTGTCTCTCTCTGTCTCTCTCTCTCTGTCTCTCTCTCTCTGTCTCTCTCTCTCTGTCTCTCTCTCTCTCTGTCTCTCTCTCTGTCTCTCTCTCTGTCTCTCTCTCTGTCTCTCTCTCTCTGTCTCTCTCTCTGTCTCTCTCTGTCTCTCTCTCTCTCTGAATCTCTCTCTCTGTCTCTCTCTGTCTCTCTCTCTCTCTCTCTCTCTGTCTCTCTCTCTCTGTCTCTCTCTCTGTCTCTCTCTGTCTCTCTCTGTCTCTCTCTCTGTCTCTCTCTCTCTGTCTCTCTCTCTCTCTGTCTCTCTCTCTGTCTCTCTCTCTGTCTCTCTCTCTCTGTCTCTCTCTCTGTCTCTCTCTGTCTCTCTCTCTCTCTGTCTCTCTCTCTCTGTCTCTCTCTGTCTCTCTCTCTCTCTCTCTCTCTGTCTCTCTCTCTCTCTGTCTCTCTCTCTCTGTCTCTCTCTGGGTCTCTCTGTCTCTCTCTCTCTCTGTCTCTCTCTCTCTGTCTCTCTCTCTCTGTCTCTCTCTGTCTCTCTCTCTCTCTCTCTCTCTGTCTCTCTCTCTCTCTGTCTCTCTCTCTCTGTCTCTCTCTGGGTCTCTCTGTCTCTCTCTCTCTCTGTCTCTCTCTCTGTCTCTCTCTGTCTCTCTCTGTCTCTCTCTCTGTCTCTCTCTCTGTCTCTCTCTCTCTCTCTCTCTCTCTCTGTCTCTCTCTCTCTGTCTCTCTCTTTGTCTCTCTCTCTCTCTCTCTCTCTCTCTCTCTCTGTCTCTCTCTGTCTCTGTCTCTCTCTCTGTCTCTCTCTCTCTCTCTGTCTCTCTCTGTCTCTCTCTGTCTCTCTCTCTCTCTCTCTCTGTCTCTCTCTCTCTCTCTGTCTCTCTCTGTCTCTCTCTGTCTCTCTCTCTCTCTCTCTCTGTCTCTCTCTCTGTCTCTCTGTCTCTCTCTGTCTCTCTCTCTCTGTCTCTCTCTCTGTCTCTCTCTCTGTCTCTGTCTCTCTCTGTCTCACTGCTTCAGGTAAAGCTGTATTTCACGAAAACCGCAGAGGAGTCGAATTCCGAGGCGAGCACTTCGACATCCGTCACTCCAGACGTTAGCGACAACGAGCCGGACCATTATCGATACTCCGACACCACTGACTCTGATCCGGAGAACGAACCTTTTGACGAGGAGCAGCACACACAGATCACAAAAGTGTGAACTCTTTTTAAAATCTACACCAGAGAGAAAAAAATAGGAGAAAACTTGAATATGAACTCAAAAGAAGAACCTGCCCCCCTTCTCCGTGGGCAGTAGAACCTGCCCCCCCCTTCCCCGTGGGCAGTAGAACCTGTCCCCCCCTTCCCCGTGGGCAGTAGAACCTGCCCCCCCCTTCCCCGTGGGCAGTAGAACCTGCCCCCCCCCTTCCCCGTGGGCAGTAGAACCTGCCCCCCCCCTTCCCCGTGGGCAGTAGAACCTGTCCCCCCTTCCCCGTGGGCAGTAGAACCTGCCCCCCCCTTCCCCGTGGGCAGTAGAACCTGTCCCCCCCTTCCCCGTGGGCAGTAGAACCTGTCCCCCCCTTCCCCGTGGGCAGAAGAACCTGCCCCCCCCTTCCCCGTGGGCAGTAGAACCTGCCCCCCCCTTCCCCGTGGGCAGTAGAGTATCATCATGTCAAATGCCAATTTTAGGAAGAAAGAAAAAAAAAAAAAAGAAGAATATCCTGACCAATCTCTAGTTTCTATGACTCTTTCCTTTGGCGCGGCCGTGTACCATGTGATCAGTAGACACTGTGCCCCATGGGAAACATGTACCATGTGATCAGTAGACACTGTGCCCCATGGGAAACATGTACCATGTGATCAGTAGACACTGTGCCCCATGGGAAACATGTACCATGTGATCAGTAGACACTGTTGCCCCATGGGAAAAGGTGCTGTAGCTGTTCGTGTTCATATACAGTATATATATATACATACATATATGTATATGTATATACATATATACATGCATATATAGATCAACTTTTTGTGTCAAAGACAATGGAAAAGAGTAACAATCAGGAGACGTGGGAGAAGTTAGCTAGAATGATATAGGACTATGCTGCTCCTTCTCCTGTCCATACCAAGGCCAGTGCTGCAGTCACTTTGTTTCTCTCCTCCTCCCTCCTCCTCCTCCTCCTCCTCCTGCTCCCTCCTCCTCCTCCTCCTTTACTGTGAATGCTTGGTTCTCGTGCTCTTTGCCGGTGGTCCGTCAGGCCGTGCTGGGCTGTGCAGAGGGAGCTGCATGCAGGCGGGTGGGGGGGGGGGAGGGGGGAGGGGTATGAAGGGGCTGTGATGTCTAAGCATTGCCATTCCTTTTCCCACTGTGTATACGTTAAATTATGCAGAACAAGGCATCCCATGTAATTGTCAATGTTTTTTTTTTTATCCTAAGATAATAAAAATATAATACACGAAACAGCAGGGAGACAAGTGTTTGCAATAATGTCAACACTACATTTAGAGGACATTGGCGGTGTGCATGTAGAAGTGGCTTCCATCTCCAATAAATGTATGCAATGTTGTGTTTTCTTATAAAAACAAGCTTTTCAGATCTCAGCGTGGGGTTCCCAATGCATTGGATGACTCAGGCCTTCCCGATGCGTTCTATCACATCACATGGTTTATATCATCTATACTGGAACATATCTGACTGACTGCTGATGTGTGTGTGGTCACAGAGACCATTTGGAACACTACTCCAGTTGTAGGGGTTCTGTAGGTGGAACACTACTCCAGTTGTAGGGGTTCTGTAGGTGGAACACTACTCCAGTTGTAGGGGTTCTGTAGGTGGAACACTACTCCAGTTGTAGGGGTTCTGTAGGTGGAACACTACTCCAGTTGTAGGGGTTCTGTAGGTGGAACACTACTCCAGTTGTAGGGGTTCTGTAGGTGGACGTTCTCAATTCATCCGTTACCCTGCACCTTATTTTTACAACTGCTGTAGCCCTGTGAGTTGGATTTGGTTCTCCAGGTATTCTTTTCAGTAGGTCATGTCTGAGGGTGTTTGATTTGGTTTTATTTAAGTTTGAGGAGGTTTGGTTGCCACATGACTTTTGGTCCAAGCGTGGTGGTTTTATTTTGTGTGCCATTAGTACATTCCTAGTGTGTGGAAGCCAAGCCTTGCGTATGTTTGAGTGACAGAACGGAAGAAAGAATTTGTTTTGGAGGATGAGAAAAATGTTGTAAAGCAGGTTGACATTGCAAGTGATGTGACTATGTTAACAGCAACTTCCTGCTGAAAGGTCAGAGTTTCAAATACTGGGTGGGACCTGTGGTGGCTTGGAATGAAGTGCTGGAACCTTCTGTAGAACGCAGCAGATGGAACAGTGACAGATCTGGCAGCCTAGAGTCAGAACCTGGGCTTTCTAAAGGCCATTGAAGACAAGTTGTTGGTTGTCAGGTACAGTAGTGAGATCAAACCTTGATAATAACTGACCCTCCACAGACCACCTTAGTTCTAGAGTTCAGTTCACATGGGGGTTGAATAGAAATGTCCCAGTTAGGTTTCTGGTCTGATTCTGATGTCAGTCACCAACCGATTTCTTATAAAAACTATAATTATGGAGGTGCAGAAGCCCATTTGCAGTTAAGGTTCTCCATCCAAGCGAAGCAGAGGAAGGAAAGTGCCTGAGCTTATTGAGACAGGGCCCTGTAGGGAGTAGCCGAGGGTTTGAGCGGGCTGCTTCACACCAACGCCTGTTCCTTTTCAAAGGAAAGAGTAAGAGGATTAGCCACCATGTCACTGTGATGGGAAGCAGGCAGAGGCAGGCCCAGGCTGAAGCAAGGCCTCCAGTCCTCTCACAGGATCAAATACAAATATGGAGAAGAATACCCCCCAAAAAGTGTTTCTACCCTGGAGGCAGTCAGGCGTCTAATCCCCCCCTCCTCTCAAGACTCGTGGGGGGGGGTCTCCTTGTGTTGATAGAGACATCAAAGACATGCAGCACCACAGCGAGGCAGACGGGCAGCAGTCGCTAGGGCCTTGCTGTAATTGGCTGGGCTGAGAGAGAGGGAGAGAGAGCGTCCCTGGAACGCTAGGTTAATAATGGATGAGCAGAGCAGAGCTGTGCTGGATTGTGAGACGGGAGAGATGCCTCAGCCCTCTGCAGGCAGAGTGAACGAGCACCCCGGGAGAGAGCTCAATCTGGAAACACACATGTTTTTAATTAGGCCTACATGGTGGTGATTTATCTAGATGAACGGACCCATCCACACACTGCTACATGTGGCCAAGCTCACCAGAGAAACATACAGTAGCTTACAATAAGCTTTCCTCATCTCTTGCTATCCTTGTTGTGAGATAAGCTATCCATAGACTAGCACGGACGCACTGCAGAGAAAAAATATGCTTAAAACAAAAATACAGATTTAAACACAGAATTATGACTAAATGGGGGGTCAATTTGGTCTGCAAAGGAGGGATAAACCCAAGCTGACAACCCCTCTCTGCTCCATCTGCTGGTAGTGGTTACAGAGCGTGGCTCGGTTCACCAGGCAGCCCCCACCCCCCCACCCCCCCACCCCACCCCTTCATCCCTGGATGAACACCCCCCCCCCACCCCACCCCTTCATCCCTGGATGAACACCCCACCTTCCATCCCTGGATGAACACCCCCCCCCCCACCCCACCTTCCATCCCTGGATGAACACCCCCCCCCCACCCCACCTTCCATCCCTGGATGAACACCCCCCCCCCCACCCCACCTTCCATCCCTGGATGAACACCCCCCCCCCCACCCCACCTTCCATCCCTGGATGAACACCCCCCCCCCCCCACCCCACCTTCCATCCCTGGATGAACACCCCCCCCCCACCCCACCCCTTCATCCCTGGATGAACACCCCCCCCCCACCCCACCCCTTCATCCCTGGATGAACACCCCCCCCCACCCCACCCCTTCATCCCTGGATGAACACCCCAC